>NC_061511.1:245635248-245664252 GCF_022539505.1 Lolium rigidum
TGTAGAATTAATGCACACACAAGTGTTTGCTTCTTGAGGTGGAGAGAGATAGGTGAACTGACTCAACATAAAAAGTAAAAGAAAGGTCCTTCAAAGAGGAAAAGCATCGATTGCTATATTTGTGCTAGAGCTTTGGTTTTGAAAACATAAAGAGAGCATAAAAGTAAAGTTTTGAGAGGTGTTTGTTGTTGTCAACGAATGGTAGTGGGCACTCTAACTACCTCATCAACCGGACTTTCAAGAGCGGCTCCCATGAAGGACGTTATCTCTACCGGCAAGGTAGATCATCCCTCTTCTCTTTTGTTTACACATGTACTTTAGTTTAGTTTTTCTTTATTTATGGATGACACTCCTCCCAACCTTTTGCTTACACAAGCCATGGCTAACCGAATCCTCGGGTGCCTTCCAACAATCACATACCATGAAGGAGTGTCTATTTGCAAAATTAAGTTGCTTACCGATGAATCGAGAGCAAAACATGTGAAGAGAATTATTAATGCAAGTTAATTAATCAGGTTGGGAACCCCATTGCCGGCTCTTTTTGCAAAATTATTGGATAAGCGGATGTGCCACTAGTCCATTGTGAAAGTACTGTCGAAGTAAATGACAAGATCGAAAGATAAAACACCACATACTTCCTCATGAGCTATAAAACATTGACACAAATCAGAGGTGATAAATTTTGAATTATTTAAAGGTAGCACTCAAGCAATTTACTTTGGAATGGCGGAGAAATACCATGTAGTAGGTAGGTATGGTGGACACAAATGGCATAGTAGTTGGCTCAAGGATTTTGGATGCATGAGAAGTATTCCCTCTCGATACAAGGCTTAGGCTAGCAAGGTTATTTGAAACAAACACAAGGATGAACGGTGCAGCAAAACTCACATAAAAGACATATTGTAAACATTATAAGACTCTACACCGTCTTCCTTGTTGTTCAAAACTCAATACTAGAAATTATCTAGACTTTAGAGAGACCAATTATGCAAACCAAATTTTAGCAAGCTCTATGTATTTCTTCATTAATAGGTGCAAAGCATATGATGCAAGAGCTTAAACATGAGCACAACAATTGCCAAGTATCACATTATCCAAGACATTATAGCAATTTACTACATGTATCATTTTCCAATTCCAACCATATAACAATTTAACGAAGAGGAAACTTCGCCATGAATATTATGAGCTAAGAACACATGTGTTCATATGAACCAGCGGAGCGTGTCTCTCTCCCACACAAGCATGATGTAATCCAATTTATTCAAACACAAACAAAAATAGAAACAAACAAACGAGACGCTCCAAGTAAAGTACATAAGATGTGACGAAATAAAAATATAGTTTCAGGGGAGGAACCTGATAATGTTGTCGATGAAGAAGGGGATGCCTTGGGCATCCCAAGCTTAGACGCTTGAGTCTTCTTATAATATGCAGGGGTGAACCACCGGGGCATCCCCAAGCTTAGAGCTTTCACTCTCCTTGATCATAGTATATCATCCTCCTCTCTTGACCCTTGAAAACTTCTTCCACACCAAACTTTAAGCAAACTCATTAGAGGGTTAGTGCATAATCAAAAACTCACATGTTCAGAGGTGACACAATCATTCTTAACACTTCTGGACATTGCTCAAAGCTACTCGGAAGGTAATGGAACAAAGAAATCCACCCAACACGACGAAAGAAGCAATGCGAAATAAAAGGCAGAATCTGTCAAAAACAGAACAGTCCGTAAAGACGAATTTTAAAATGGCACCAGACTTGCTCAAATGGAAAAACTCAAAACTAATGAAAGTTGCGTACATATCTGAGGATCACTCACGTAAATTGGCATAATTTTCTGAGTTACCTACGAGAGAATTAGACCCAGATTCGTGACAGACAGCAATGCTGTTTCTGCGCAGCAATCCAAATCTAGCATCAACTTTACCATAGAGACTTTACTTGGCACAACAAAACACAAAACTAAGATAAGGAGAGGTTGCTACAGTAGTAAACAACTTCCAAGACACAAATATAAAACAAAGTACTGTAGCAAAATAACACATGGGTTATCTCCCAAGAAGTTCTTTCTTTATAGCCATTAAGATGGGCTCAAGCAGTTTTAATGATGCAATCATGAAAAATAGAGTATGAAGCAAAAGAGAGCATCAAGAAGCAAATTCAAAACAAATTTAAGTCTAACATGCTTCCTATGCATAGGAATCCTGTAAATAAACAAGTTCATGAAGAGCAAAGTGACAAGCATAGGAAGATAAAACAAGTGTAGCTTCAAAAATTTCAGCACATAGAGAGGCATTTTAGTAACATGAAAATTTCTACAACCATATTTTCCTCTCTCATAATAACTTTCAGTAGCATCATGAGCAAACTCAACAATATAACTATCACATAAAGCATTCTTATCATGAGTCTCATGCATAAAATTATTACTCTCCACATAAGCATAATCAATTTTATTAGTTGTAGTGGGAGCAAATTCAACAAAGTAGCTATCATTATTATTCTCATCAAGTGTAGGAGGCATAGTATAATCACAACAAAATTTACTCTCCATAGTAGGTGGCACAAAAAGACCACTATCATTATCATCATCAGAAATAGGAGGCAAAGTATCATCAAAGAAAATTTTCTCCTCAATGCTTGGGGGACTAAAAAGATCATGAAAACCAGCTTCCCCAAGCTTAGAACTTTCTATATTATTATCAACAATGGTGTTCAAAGCGTTCATACTAATATTACTACCAGCATGCAAATAAGATTTCATAGGCTTTTTAATTTTCGCATCAAACAATCCATGTTTTAAATCAGGAAATAGAATAAGAAGCTCATTGTTGTCCATTATGCCAAACTAGTGTAAACAAGAAACAAAAAGATGTAATTGCAGGATCTAAAGGAAATAGCTTCGAGCACAAACACAATGGCGCCAGAAAAGTACTGTTACCTGGAACCGTAGTATGAGTGCCTTTTTACCTTTCCTCCCCGGCAACGGCGCCAGAAAATAGCTTGATGTCTACGTTCCCCCTCCTTTCCTGTAGACGAGTGTTGGGCCTCCAAGAGCAGAGGTTTGTAGAACAGCAGCAAGTTTTCCCTTAAGTGGATCACCCAAGGTTTATCGAACTCGGGGAGGAAGAGGTCAAAGATATCCCTCTCATGCAACCCTGCAACCACAAAGCAAGAAGTCTCTTGTGTCCCCAACACACCTAATAGGTGCACTAGTTCGGCGAAGAGATAGTGAAATACATGTGGTATGAATAAGTAGTAGCAACGGCACCGGAAAAGTGCTTTGCCCGGGACGAGTAAACAAGCGAGTAGTAACGCAGTAGAACGAGTAAACAAGCAGCGATAGCGATATTTAGGAACAAGGCCTAGGGATTAGACTTTCACTAGTGGACACTCTCAACATTGATCACATAACGAGAATAGATAAATGCATACTCTACACTCTTGTTGGATGATGAACACATTGCGTAGGATTACACGAACCCTCAATGCCGGAGTTAACAAGCTCCACAATAATGCTCATATTTTAGTAACCTTTAGTGTAAGATAGATCAAAAGACTAAACCAAGTACTAGCATAGCATGCACACTGTCACCTTCATGCATATGTAGGAGGAATAGATCACATCAATATTATCATAGCAATAGTTAACTTCGCAATCTACAAGAGATCATGATCATAGCATAAACCAAGTACTAACACGGTGCACACACTCGTCACCTTTACACACGTGCAGGAGGAATAGAACTACTTTAATAACTTTGCTAGAGTAGCACATAGATAGTAGTGATACAAAACTCATATGAATCTCAATCATGTTAAGCAGCTCATGAGATCATTGTATTGAGGTACATAGGAGAGAGATTAACCACATAGCTACCGGTACAGCCCCGAGCCTCGATGGAGAACTACTCCCTCCTCATGGGAGCAGCAGCGGTGATGAAGATGGCGGTGGAGATGGCAGCGGTGTCGATGGAGAAGCCTTCCGGGGCACTTCCTCGCTCCGGCAGGGTGCCGGAACGGAGACTCCTGTCCCCCGGATCTTGGCTTCGCGATGGCGGCGGCTCCGGAAGGTTTTCCGTATCGTGGTTCTTCGTCTCGGGGTTTTCGATCCAGGGGCTTTATATAGGCGAAGAGGCGGCGCAGAGGGTCGAAGGGGTGGCCACACCATAGGGCGGCGCGGCCGGGGCCCGGGCCGCGCCGGCCTATGGTCCAGGTGGCCTGTGGCCCCCTCCGGTCCTTCTCGGGTGTTCTGGATGCTTCCGGTGGAAATAGGAACCTGGGTCTTGATTTCGTCCGATTCCGAGAATATTTCGTTACTAGGATTTCTGGAACCAAAAACAGCAGAAAACAAAGCAATCGGCACTTCGGCATCTTGTTAATAGGTTAGTTCCAGAAAATGCACGAATATGACATAAAGTGTGCATAAAACATGTAGGTATCATCAATAATGTGGCATGGAACATAAGAAATTATCGATACGTCGGAGACGTATCATTCACTTGCACCAATTTGGCCAGTAGCCATATGATGACTCACATATAGGGTTTCTACCCTTGTTGGTGTGCTGGAGATCATGCTTGTGCAATTTATGAACAAAACCATCTGGTTTGTTCATGTTAAGGTGTATACCTCACTCCAGCTCCTATAAATAGTGTGTTGGTGTAGAGGTTTTGCTTCGTGCTGATTTCTTAGCTTGCCCTGCTCCTCCTTGTGGCTTGTGCTTGATCTACTCCATGGTTTACTTCTCAACAGGAGACAGTTCCTTGCTTGAGCTGTTCTCGGATGAGGGTTCTAGCTATGTGTTCTTCCTGTTCTAAGTGTTCTTGCTCTCCGATGACTTACCAAGCTGCTCGTCGATGAATGAGCTAGGGTTCACCGTTGGAGAGGTTTTTATATGATCTCCCTCTCCACCTCTGGGTCGACAACAAGGCCCGGCAGCCTCGTTGGTGACTCACCAGCTGTGTGTGTGTGTGGTGTGCTGCATGCACACTGCTGTGTGAGCAGCCTAGCTGTGTGTGTGTGTGCACATTCTTGGTATCTGGCTTGTAACTTGGCTGAGAGATGATCAGCTCGGCAGAACTGATCCATATCTACTCAATTTCATTCTTCTACTAACCTGCCAAGTGGTTTTACCACTTGGCATAATCTCTTTTTGTTGTGTTTGTGTGCAGGGAACTTTGGAATGATCAAGATGAAGATTAACTCATCTTATAGAATTTAGGATAGATCATTTACTTTGTAATTTTCTTTTCTTTTTCTTTTAATATTCTATTTATCCAATTCTTGTAATGTGTTGTAAATTTATATCTCAATTCTGGATATTGTAATTGACATTGTATCTTGTGTGATTATTAATAAAGCTCAAAGTTTCCCTAATGAGCTTTACTAAATAAATGTAATGTTTATATTCTTGATTATTCATATTTGTTTAATGAATTACCTCAAATTTGAATTATGAGATATTCATATGATGTTTAAATTTGAAATTCAAAAGTTCTTGTGTTTGAATTCAATCATGCAACTTAAGTTGTAATGCAATACTCTCCTCTCTTCTCAAAACCCTAATTTAGTTAGGTGAGTTACAAGTTTGTCACACTCTCGAAACCCTAACCCTGTAAGGTGTCGAGAGAGAAACTTGTCCCCCTTCGATGCAGTTTTTGTTTAAAAGCGCGAAATTTCCCCAGAATTTACTATGCAATGCACATCCCTTTCTAAAATCTACCCCTCGATCGTCTCTAAACCTGGGACATTACAGAGGGGCCGCCCTTCGGCCGTGGAATACAGTGACAACAACGCTGTGGTGAGCCTCCAAGAAGCAGCAGATGTGTTCCCATGTTGCAGATGCGATGGCCAACCCGATACAACAAGCAACAACGCCTCCTTCCGCTCGTCACCACGACGATGAAGAAGAAGAGGTTTGTCGCTGCACGTTGGCCACCAAATCCGCCAGAAACGGCCTTATTTACGGAGATCTTTGTCTCTCTCCGCCGCCCCATCTCCGACTCCGACCACATGAGCATGATGAAGCAGAGAAGAAAAATAAGCGAGTGCCAGACCCGACCGATGAGATCTGCCACCTCCCTCCTGGCATCAGCGCCATACGCCACATAGGACCAGCAACTAAACCTAAAACTACAACTATCTACTCTGGCCCCATCTCCTCTCCAACTCCGGCTGGCTATTCCGGCGGAGAGGAAGAAGGAGAGTCCCGGTGAGCACGGAGAGGGACCGAATTACTGTAGAGGGTTGAGAGCGAGAAGGTTGGGGGAATGAGCGGTGAGAGAGAGAGAGTGATCAATATCTTTCCCACGAGACTTTGAAAAACGATTTCAGCTGCCGATCAACTTTTATGTGCTAGATACTCACGTCGGTCGCTTCTCCACGGTGAGAGAGACACGCAGGACGGTCACCAACCTCTCAACTGAACTAGGACATTTGCCCGTGCGTTGCCACGGGATAACAAAAAAAAGACATTAATCGCATAAAAAAGACATTGATCAGAACAGATGATCGAAGCTGAAAAGACCGAGACTGAACCCGAAAAGACCGAGACCAAAATGATCGATAAAGAAATTGGGTAGAAAAAGACATTGGTGGACAAAACAACCGAAGACCGAAACCCAAAAGACCGTGACCGAACCTGAAAAGACCGAGACCAAAATGACCAATAAAGAAATTGGTTAGAAAATTTTATAGACCGAATTTAGTTTGGTCAATTCGGTCATTTCTTCCAAGTAACCTAATAGACTGAATTTTACGTGAGACTATCCCAATCTTTACAATTGTGTGATGTGCGTGAGATGTGATATTCTTGAATGTTGATCAAACTTTTCTAGGATTATTACATTTTTGTTTAGATTGTTCAACATTTATTCCCGCCAATTGATAATAATATATGCAATTAAAAACATCAAAAATGTTGTCAACTTCTTACTAAATAATATCTAATATTTATGTTGACAACATTGACTATGATGTTCGGTCATGACTGAACCCGAACCCGTATTATTGGGTACCCGAATTTGTCGGGTAGTAAAATAAGCAAGTATATTTCGGTCTTCATTTTTTTATGAGCAAACTCAAAATAGACCGAAATACGAAAACCGAATTGTCGATCATGACCGAATGCCCACCCCTAAGGGATAAGGAGGCGATGTTGTGCAGTAGATGAACAGATTCCTTCCTAATTTTGCATACGTTTTGGGTTATTTGAAATAATGAACATACGTCTAAATTTTGAAAAAACAATTGTGAGTACCCGCTGCAAGTTTTTTTTGGAACAAACACATGTCCTTTATGATTCATCGTACGAAAATGTATGTGTGTTGCTACGGGTCTAAATCCTGAGCCTGACTTGTTCTTCCTACCCTTCACGCCCATTCAACAACGGGTCTAAATCCCAAGCCTGACTTCGCATATTGTAATATTGTCTCTAAACTCTTTGAAAATGTCATATTCATGTATTTAAAACTAATGGTAATAAATATTCTAATCCACTGCAAAGATAAATCTAATGAAAAGGCTTTAATGAAGTACAAGAAGAATTTCATGTTGACACCTATTATCAACCAGAGGCAGGCATATTGTATGGCAAAAAAATAGCAAACAGTAGTAATGAAACTATATATTATCTGTGTTTCGAAATGTATGCCTTTTTAGGAATCCAGCTTCCTAAAAGGTTTACATTTCAAAACGGAGGTAGTATAGTGCTTACTGATGTAGTATGATGCTCTCGATTTAAAAAAATAAGTTGGCAATCATCACCGCGCCGACAACTCACTCCCAACCTCCCGGCAGCACCGGAGGCCGCGCCGGCAACCACCACAGCTCTCCCCAACCTCCTGGCAGCACCGGAGGCCACACCAGCAGTTCATCCCCAATATCTCGGCTGCATAGGTCGATAAGGAGAGCTCTAGCAACTCATCCCCAACCACCCAGGCTATGCATCGCCTTTCTGATCAACGACATCACCTTCTTGCCGCCTCCTAGCGAGCCGTGATCTCCAGCAAGCACCACCACGGCGACCTATATCTCCAATGACCTAGCTTCCCTAGCAGCAACTCAAAATCGTCAGCAAGAATTGCACAATCATTCTTTGACTTCAACTCTGCACACCTTGAAGCCAAACCATCAACACCTTGGCACCAGGATTCATTGTTGGATCGAGGCAACGGAATCAAACCCTTTTGGGCAAGACAACATAAATCAAGTAAAAAAATAGAATGGTAGAACTGGCTTGTTGACTAAAACAACATAAGGAATCGAAGATTTTCAGATCATTGAATGCATACCTTGTCAACCTTAATACCAAGCATGATATTCTGGTCCTTCAAGTAGTCAACAAATGTCTTGCCATCTGTAGTTCACTGGTAAAGAATCTCCTCATCAATTGGTAGGATCCCACGCCCAGAGGAAGCAACAGTGCTGCAAGTGGTGAAGATTTAGATTTGCAGTCATAGACCCAAAAAAGGCATGGTTCATTTTCACGACGACATAGTATCACCCATTGGCAGATGAACAGAAACAGAAACATTTGCCCAAATGCATGTTAGACTTCTAGAATTTACCATATAGTGGACAATATGCAGAAGTCTTAGTACGATGGACAAGTCAAGAAAAAGAAAAGCAAGAATTACAAAATAAAGTTTCAGTGTTGCACTAAATAACTTCAGCATAAATTCAGTAATAAAGGTTTCGAAATTCCTTTCCTACGGTACAAAACCTCTTCAAGCACAGTGAATTGCAGGCCTTACTATTTCCAGAGATACGACATTACTAACAGTGGTACTACAGTAGTTTTAGACCTTGTTATTTTCAGATAGCAACAACAATACTCCATTTACTTTCAATACAGTAGACCTTGATTTTATTCTACCACCAAATATATATCTCAAGTTGTAAAAGTGCAGGCTGAACTACTAAAAATGCAAGGAGTACTAAAAATGGCTACAGTAAAAAACAAGTATATAACTGAACCTGCTTCAGAAATTGTGGAAGCATGGCTCATAGTTACTGCTCAAGCAGTTGCCTTCCACTTGATTCAATGGCTACACCATTGGAAGCTGCATCCCAAAGCAAATCAGTCAATGAATTCTTGAAACGAGGATTAAATATTATTGAGTTAAATAGTGCAGAGAACAAACACAGAGTAAAAGTAATTGTAGGCTAGCATAACTGAATAATGAAAATCAACCATGACAAGACAAGTACAGATAACAAAAATGTTACTCCATTCCGAAAAAGATTTTTCTGTCATGGGAACACATTTGCAGTTTAATCTTCAGGTCCAATGGTATTTCACAATCTAATAGAGAAATTTTTATGAAAAATGAGAATGGGTTCAGAGAACAACAGTAACAACACTCGTTAGCAGTTAAGTAGTGTAACTTTATTCCACAAAAGAGGGCTGCCCTAGCTTTATTGCTGGTTCGAATAGCGATTAGCTTGAATAAATATGCATGGTAACAGGTGTAGTACTGGAGATAATCATTAAAAGGTGGAGATTAAATTGATGATACATACGTCGACAAGAAGAACTCTTCTTCTTGAGCTTCTCCTGCTACTCCTGGTCCTCCGCCGCGTAACTCCAATATAATGAAGCGATCAGCAGGACGCGTCAATCATAACATACCACACAAAGGGAAAAGACGGAGGGAATTTTGGAAAGCAGCATAGCACTGAGGATGGAATCGGAACCGTACCGGATCGACCACCTTGAAGACAGCCTTGTCGTACTTGTCCTTGGCCTCCTCCGACAGCGCCTGCGATAGCAACGAGCTTAGGTTTATTCCGCGCAACAGATGAGCGAGCAAGCAGAGCAGGCGGCGAGAGGGTGAGAAGAGTACCTTGGCGAATACCTGGACGGTGCCGATCTGCGTGCCGAAGAAGTGCGCGACCCATTGGAGGCTGTTTTGGTAGTCCCCGCCGGCTACAACCATGATTGGAGCTTGTCCCTAACGTTGGATCGACAGATCGAGCCCTTACGCAGCAGATCCGGCCGTCGGAGGAGCAAAATATGCCATTTTGATCTCAACCTCCATGCGCAGACGACGCGGCAGATTTGTTGGCCAGCACAGACGACGCAAGCAGGCGAGTTAGTACCGTCATGTGGCGTGCGAGGAGAGGGCGCCATCGTCGCGAGAAAGAGTGCGCCGTCGTGAGGGAGGCAGAGGGCGTCATCGTCGTCGCGAAGGAGGAGTTGGTGCAGTAGGTGGAGTGCGTGGAGTCGGTGGGTCGTGCGTGGAGGGAGGAGCAGAAACGGAAACACATGAAATTTCGTAGCCTCTAAAAAATTGACCAATCACGCTGTAGCGAGATTTGTGTAGGGGCAAAAATTACTAATCAAGGAATTGCTGATTTTGTGGATGGGCAAAAATCACATTGCATGTAATACGTCCTGGCTGATTGATTGCTTTCCTTTATATGTCCGTTTCAGCAGGCTGATTCCTTATGCAAAAGATCTATCGCGGATTGATTGGGGCTGATTGATTTCTGGATTAAATGCAACGTGATTACATGCAACATGATTGATTTCTGGTTGACTTTTCCTGTTTTGATGGACAGACGAACGACCAAAAAGTTGGAATGGACGAAAGTTTGTTCTTTTTAATAGTGTAGATAGATTTGTGCGAAGGTGATATTTCATTAATGTGGAGATTCCTGATGGTTCCTAAAACGGCCCAGGCTGATTAATTGCGCGAGTTGATATTCTGGAAGAATAGGGAATAGGAATAAGTAGTAGAGATTGATTGATTTTCTTTGGATTTCCTTGGTTGTCCCACCTGATTGATATTGACTTTTCTTGTTTTGGTGGGAGGGACGACCAAAAAGACGACGAAAGTAGGGGGAGAAGGGGAAACACGTTCATTCTTTTTATCAACTGAACAAGCGTCGTAACGATCGAAGCAACGGAAAGTCCAAGTCAGAGTTGTTTCCAGTTTGTTCGGAGCTAGTAGTACAACCGATCACGGCGCGGAGGCACCGGCAGGCGGGCGCTCGAGGACGCCGGCGTGGGCGAGCAACGCCCAGAGCTGCGTCATGAACTCGCCGCCGGCGCCGAGCATCTCGGCGTGGGCGTCCACGTTGTCCGACGGCGCGAGGAACAGCACGAGCTCTGCCCAGAACTCTGCTAGCACCCGCCACAGCAGCTCCCCGTCCCGGCCCACGGTCGCGCCGAGCTGCCCGCCGAGCAGCGCCGCCCTCTCGACGATGGTGCTGCTGCCCGCCCGCCCCTCCGTGCCGCCTCCAGCCTCCAGGCCTTCCGTGTAGCTCTGTTCGTTGGCCTCGATCTTGTCCAGCTGCGCCAGGATCTCCTGCTTGGTCCCGCAGCTGGCGAGGTGGCACCGCGTCTGCCGCACGGCCGTGTCGAAGATCTGCTCCGCGTTGTAGCTCGGGTCCGGCAGCATCTCCGGCACGAATGCCACCAGGTACGCGCAGTAGTTCGACAGCTTCGTCGCCACAAGCCAGTTGTCGCTGCCGCCGTCGTCATCACCACGGCGGCGATGACGATGAAGACGGCTCGACCAGTCGCAGCGCGTTGTGACGATGTGCCACACCAGGATCTGATCCGTCACCTTCGCGAACTGGCACGCCCACGCCAGCCGCGGCAGCAGGTTGTGCATCTGCAACGTCGTGACGCCATTGCTGAGGCGTCCCCCGCTCGCCTTGAAGGACATCAGCACGGCGTGCCGGACCTGCACAGGCAGGTCCTTCCTCCGTTCCCGTTTCTGGCCCTGCCGCCGGGGCTCCACCAGGTAGAGCGTCATCCACGACAGCAGGTTCAGCGGCCGGTGGCTGTACCGCTTGAGCAGCACGTACTCGCCGATCTTGTCCTCCCAGTACCTCGCCTCCGGCGGCGTGATGCTCTCCTTCCACCACAGGTGCCCGCCCTGCCGCTTCTTGTGCCAGGGCCGGCCGTCGCGCACGCACCGGTACACCGTCTTGGTGTAGCGCCAGTTGTTGGAGAACGCCGCCAGCGCCTGGCACATCTCGAGCGACGCGGTGATCACGATCACCACCACCGTGACCGAGCGGTCCAGGTCCTTGACGCCGATCCGGAGGCGGTGGTAGTCCGGGCCGAGCGTGCCGAAGAACGTTGTCCACATGGTCAGCGCCAGCACGACGACGGCGATGAAGATGTACGTCCTGACCCCGACCAGCACGATGTTCCGGGTGTAGAAGAAGTCGTAGAGGAACGAGAGCTCCGCTTCGACGACCCGGAAGGCGGCGTCGGGGCCAGTGGCGACGTCCCTGTGGTGGCGGTGGTGCGGGTGGTGGACCTGTTGGTGGATGAGGCCGTCGAGGACGAGGTTCAGCGCCTTGGTCGAGCCGGCCTCCGCCGGGACGTAGCCGAAGAAGCGGCGCTTGAGGAGCTTGAAGAGCGCGAAGGCGAGGCAGAAGTCCTTGGCCATGTCCTTCTCGACGTCGCTGTACCCCTGCTCTTCGATCCACCGGTAGACCGTGTCGATGGTGACCACGGACTTGCAGGTGCTCTGGATCAGTATCTCCTCCCGGGACAGGCGGCCGTACTCGTGGCTCAGCTCCATGGTGTCCTCGCCGTGGAAGAGGTACCTGTACCCTGTCATGGTCTTTGGATCGGCCGGCTGCTGGTCGGCGGCGGCGAGGGACTCCTCGACGTCCATGTACTCTGCGACGACCTTGACGGAGCGATCGGGGAGGCTGGCCTTGATCATCTCGCCGATCTTGGCGGCGGTCTTGAGCACGTTGAGGCTCCAGAAGGCCCAGATGGCGGCGCGGTAGCTGGCGTTGGTGCCGGTGGCATTGAGCACGAGCCAGAGCACGAGCCCCGTCTGGAGGACGTGCTGCAGCAGCAGCTTCTTCCGCTGGTCCACGTCGCGGCGGCTGTGCACGGGCGCCGCGTACGCGCTGGCCTGGATCAGCAGCAGCGCCGTCGCCCACAGCACGAAGGTCTCGCCGTGGAAAGGCCCGTCCTGGATGATGCCCACGGCGTAGGTGACCACGACGTAGGAGAGCGAGTAGGCCATCCACATGACGCCCCGGAGGAGGCGGTCGCTGCTCCGGCGCCGGGTGGAGCCGTACAGCACCAGCGTCGCCAGCACCAGCGCGCTCAGCAGCACCACCACCTCCAGCCGCAGCAGCCGCCCTTCCACCGTGCCGAGGTTCTCGAAGATGCGGCCGCCCCTCGCCGCCTTGCTTTCCACCTCCATATATAATAACGGCCGGGCTAGCTTCACCGGATTCGGTCACCGGCCGGCGATCTTGCGGGGAGGTCGATGCTTACCATGGAAGGCTAATCGATGATTCCTAGTAGTATGGTGATGATTTGATCCGATGATTGAACGCATGAAGAGGATGAAATGACATTGGAATCCAAAGAGGGAAAGGAATTTGATTGATGAAATGTGTGCCCCGAACTTCTTTTGTGGGCAGTACGTTGGCGGTGGCATCTGGTGGAAGGCAAGAATATTGCAAGTTTTCACACAAAATCTTGGCAGAGAGCTTTGTTCAGATCAGCTCACAGGATTCGCAGTCTCACTTCGCATCAGTGAAGTAAAGGATAGATCGTCGTAGGGGTAACGTGAACAATGTAGGCGACGGAGATGACAGAGCAGTGATACCAATAGTGCAAAGAACCTGCATTGGCCAAAAAAAGAGGACCGGAATAATCCTACGAGATTCCCTTGAGTGAAAGGAAGTTGAAAAAGTTGGTTCCAAACGTAGGCCGTCAGTTTTCAAACTGCAGCGTTTGCCATCGGATGAGTGTAAAATATTTGATCAGATACTCAAGACACTGTTATGAACGAATCTATAGGTTGTTGTTTCGGAACAAAAAAAAAGTTTTCAAACTGCAGCGGCAAGGTTTTTTAGGTTGGAAAGCTCAAAAGACCAAGAGAGCAACACACGTGGCTTGAGAGGAAAATAATTTTATGTAGCCTGGTCCACAAATTCACACCCGTGAACCAACTCTAGCAATTGAGAAGTTGAAATGGCAAAAATTTCAGAACCAGACCAATTTTCTTGACTTCAATATTCAGCAATTTTGTGCAACAGTGTGCTTTGACAAACTTCGACCAAAATAGAGATATGCCCCCATCAGGGCAAGTAGACTTGATATATTGGGTTCTGTACCTCCGTGTGGAGGCGTGTTGGAAGCCCAACTTCAGCACATAAAGTCCATTACACATGAACTGATTTAGAAAGGAGGGGAGAAAAAAACCTAGCCGGTTGTGTTGAAGTTGGTGATAGGAGGCTCAAATGTGTTTGGATTGGCTCAAAACATGGTAAGTTTTTTTTTTTTTTTACTTTGAGTACTTCAACTTCTTAGCTGGTTTGAGTCTTGGCTCAGCGCGGAATTTAATACTAGGAGTTTTGTCAGTTCAGATTATTGCCGTTCTAGTTCAACCAAATTTTGATAAGTGAATTTTTTTTTTGAACACAAAAGATTTTATTAAATTAAGTGCATTTTACATATAGAAGCGTGAAAGGAGCCACGCTAGATACAGAGATGATATCCCTACTTGGACATTGTCCTGAGCTTAAACAACGGACTGCTAAGCATACAGTCTGAATTCTTAACGCCAAACGAGCCTGATGATGGGCTTTGACGTTTCTGCTCCTGTTGATATGAGAGACGTTGTTGCATCGAAAAGAATAAGAAGCTTGTATCGCTGCCAGTTGTGGCCTGATCTTCCAATGCCCCTGAGCTGCAAACACGGTTGTCGCAGTGGCTGCCGAAACCAACACCGAGCAATCAGTATAGAAGCGAGGATCTTGAACCTGCAGTAGATCTGCTAGCTTTGTTGCTAGAAGTAGACCATAAGCCTCAGCCTGTAGTGGAGAACTTGCTGGAGGTGAGAGCGCAGAGACATGCAGCTGACAGAGATGTTGGTTTTCCTTAAAGTGGATGATTACTCCTAACCCTGCCTGGCTTGTTTCTGAATCTTGTTGTTTCTCCCACGCAGCATCACTGGAAATAGCATTCCCTGCTAGTAAATCAGAGTCATGAGAAATCAATGGGGGTAGTTGCCTGCTATTTGGAGGCTGCAGCTTGTTGTGATGATCATTAGAGCTGTCTATTTTGGTTGCCTTGATAATAGCATCGGTCGCTGCAAACACATGTGAAGGCCTGCTTGTTTTCCTACAAAACAGAGTGTCGTTTCGAGCTTTCCACATACACCATAGAAAAGTATATAGAGTAGTAGTATTTATTTCAGGATGCCCAGATGAAAGTAAAGCATGTATCATATTAGGAGTCGTGTGATGTTGTTCAGCTAGAATTTCAGTTTTTATGAACCAAAGAAAGCAAAACCAGGCTGCTCTGGAAAAAGGGCATAGGAAAAACATATGCATTTCATCTTCCTCATTACCACATCTAGAGCAATTGTTTTTTATGTGTTTGGAATACCTACTTGCCCTCTTACCTGTGGGGAGAGCCTTCCTGACAAGCCTCTAAGCAAACGTTTGAATTCTCGGCGCCATGTCTTTGTCTTTCCAAACCTGATTAAGAAGTGAGATGATCTGCGGGGTAACAACTTTCGGACGTTGCCTTGGTGGAAGTTGAAGATTGTCATAGCAATGCTTATATGCACTTTTGGAGGAGTGATGACCTGCAGGGGTTAGTTTCCAGATAAGAGTATCTTGTCCCTCAGCATCAATTATAGGCGTTTGAAGAATTACATTAGCTATTTCTGGGCTGAAAAGAGAAGTAATTAAATTTTCATTCCAAATCTTTTAACCCGAAATCCAAAGATCTTTAACAAGCGCAGGATAAACAAATGGTTGTTGTTGTATTATGAGGTGATCATAAATAGCTTCCCAACCAATAAACCTAGGGGAGCTCCAGATTGAGCTGCTCCCATCAACAATCTGGCATATGGAAGCTGAAATCAAAAGAGGCTTTACCTTGAGAATTGCCGACCAAAAGGCTGATTTTGGCATGTTTGACGTAGCTCTCCAAATAGATGTATCATGATGATACTTTGCTTTGAGTATCTGAGCAACCTGATTTTGTGGCTCCTTTGCTAGTCTCCAAGCCGTTGATAGAATTAGCCCTTGATTGATTGCCTGCAAGTTTCTAACACCAAGTCCACCAATGTTTTTTGCCGTACATACATCCGCCCAGGCTCTAAGGCATAAGATTTTTGTTGTGTGATCATCTTGAACGCCTGTCCACCAGAAATTCCTAATGATGGTTGTCAGTTTGGCTAGAAATTTTTTGGAAAACAAAATATTGGACATATAGTAGACAGGTATAGAAGAGAAAACAGATTTTATGAGAGTCAATCTTGCTGCGTGTGAGAGTCTATTGGCTTTGTATGCACTAAGCTTGGATTTGAATTTATCGTAAATAAAATTGTAAGCTGCTGATCTATTCTTTGATGGCAGAACAAGTGGGTGACCTAGATAAATAAAAGAGTCATCAATGTTTGGCACCGGAAAGATTCTTTTGATGTCCTCTTTGACCTGCAAA
Organism: Lolium rigidum; assembly: GCF_022539505.1. Classification (NCBI taxonomy): domain Eukaryota; kingdom Viridiplantae; phylum Streptophyta; class Magnoliopsida; order Poales; family Poaceae; genus Lolium; species Lolium rigidum. Next base: position 245,651,705 of record NC_061511.1, read on the forward strand.
GGAACATTTTTGCTAAATAAAATTCCAGATTTGCTCCAGTTTGGAGTTTGCCCTGATTCCTGACAAAATTGGTCTATGAGATTAAAAATAGTGCCAGCTTCTTGCATATTTGCTTTGCCACAGACAATCAAGTCATCCGCAAACATCAAGGAGTGAATTGGAGGACAGTTTGGCCCAAGAGAAATACCTGTGAGGTTGTTGGCTTGTAGAGCATCCTGTAGCGCAAAAGATAGTTCGTTCACTGCAAGTATAAAGAGATATGGCGACAAAGGACAACCCTGTCGTATTCCTCTACTACTTTTAAACTTCCCAAATGTTTGGCCATTAATGATGACAGAGAAAGTTGGTGAAGAAATGCAAGCACGCACAAGTTGTATGAAATGATCAGGAAGCCCTTTGCGAGCAAGAGCCGAAACAATGAATTGCCACTCTATTCTATCAAAAGCCTTTGCAAGATCAATTTTTAGTATAAAATCCGAGCTATTCCAGGACGACAGAGAGAAGGAGTGTGCAATTTCTTGAGCAACTATAATATTGTTGCTAATCCGTCTACCTTCAATAAAAGCTTGCTGAGAAGGGTGAATGTAATCCGGCAAGTGCACTTTCAATCTGTTTGCTAGTGATTTTGCAATAATTTTGTAAATGACATTGCACAAACTTATGGGTCTGAAATCAGAAGGCATATGGCAAGCAAGTTTCTTAGCAATGAGGGCAATATGAGTATCATTGAGTTGAGGTGGTATGATATCTGTATTATAAAAGTTCCTTACCACGGTGGTGACATCATCCCCTATCCAACTCCAAGCTGAGAGGTAGAAGCCTACATTGAATCCATCTGGTCCCGGAGAGGCATTCTTCTTCATGGCTTTGAGAATTTCCCATATCTCCTGCTTGTCAGGGATCGAGTTGGTGAAGTCGCTTGTTTCTTGTGGCATTGCTATTTGTAAAGTGGCCCTGTCATTGTTAGTGGAAGAGGAGCAAAAAATAGTCTTGAAATAATTAACAAACTCCTTTGCAATATCATCAGGGTCAAACAAAGCATTACCATTACTGTCCTTAATGGAAACAATACGATTTCTACGCTTACGCTTTTGCACAACATTGTGAAAGAAGGACGTGTTCCTATCACCTTGGGTTGCCCAGTGTTTTTTTGCACGTTGCCGATAAAATTCAGTGAGCTTGGTCAAGCTTTCTTCGTATTGGGAAACTAACCTAGCCTGAAGGGAGTGATCTTGGAGATGCACCGGCTTCATTTGAATCTCTCGTGATCCGGTTTTGAATACTGTCAAGTTGTTGCTGCAAAGGCTTTTTCTTCTTGCACCACCTCTTTAAACTTCCTGCAAGATTAGTAGTTCTAGCATGGAAAGGTTTGTTAACCGAAGAGACCCAAGCATTTTTTGCAATACCTTGAAAGTCTTCCTCAAAAGTCCACCAGTTTTCAAATTTGAAATGAAGTTTAGGTCTACGAAACTGGGAATGGGCAGAAATAAGAATAGGTGCATGATCGCTGAGAGAGTGAATGATTGGTAGATTAAACACATTAGTATTTGGGTACACATCACACCATTCCGCATTAGCAATACACCGATCGAGCCTTTCAAAGATAGGTCTAGATGAAAAACGCATATTTGTCCAGGTATAAGCCGGCCCACTAAACCCCAAATCGAACAAACCACATTGCTTGACATAGGAATTGAAAGCCCGCATGCGGTACTTATTTGGATTAATAGAAGTAGTGTCTACATCGCACATGATGTTATTCAGATCACCTAAACAAACTACTGGCTTCCCTAAGTTTTCATTAACAAAATTGAAAACATGATCCCAAATCATTCTATTGTGGCGATGATGAGGATCTCCATAAATGCAAGCCAGGGCAAAATCTACATTAGTAGTTCTATTGAGAACTAGCGCTAATATCATATAGTGGTTGCAAAATTTGACAGAAACATGCACTTCATCAGACCAAAGCAACCATAGCCCGCCTGAACGACCATTGGACGGAACCACAAAGCTACCAGCAGTGTTAAAACGAGAATTAAGATGTGAAGAATTGTACCTCGATGTTCTTATTTCTGAAATAAAAGTGATCTGCGCACTCGTGGAGTTCATTGATGCGTGTAGTTGACACGTCCGTTGGGAACCCCAAGAGGAAGGTGTGATGCGCACAGCGGCAAGTTTCCCTCAGTAAGAAACCAAGGTTTAATCGAACCAGTAGGAGTCAAGAAGCACGTTGAAGGTTGATGGCGGCGGGATGTAGTGCGGCGCAACACCGGAGATTCCGGCGCCAACGTGGAACCTGCACAACACAACCAAAGTACTTTGCCCCAACGAAACAGTGAGGTTGTCAATCTCACCGGCTTGTCTGTAACAAAGGGTTAACCGTATTGTGTGGAAGATGATTGTTTGCAAGAAAACAAGTAACACAAGTATTGCGAGAGATTTGTATTTCGAGTATAAAAGAATGGACCGGGGTCCACAGTTCACTAGAGGTGTCTCTCCCATAAGATAAAAGCATGTTGGGTGAACAAATTACGGTCGGGCAATTGACAAATAGAGAGGGCATAACAATGCACATACATGTCATGATAAATATAGTGAGATTTAATTGGGCATTACGACAAAGTACATAGACCGCTATCCGAGCATGCATCTATGCCTAAAAAGTCCACCTTCGAGTTATCGTCCGAACCCCTTCCAGTATTAAGTTGCAAAACAACGGACAATTGCATTAAGTATGGTGCGTAATGTAATCAATAACTACATCCTCGGACATAGCATCAATGTTTTATCCCTAGTGGCAACAGACATCCATAACCTTAGGGGTTTCGTCACTCCCTGCATTCACTGGAGACATGAACCCACTATCGAGCATAAATACTCCCTCTTGGAGTTAATAGCGAAAACTTGGCCGAGCCTCTACTAATAACGGAGAGCATGCAAGATCTTAAACAACACATAGGTAATAACTTGATAATTAACATAACATAGTATTCTCTATCCATCGGATCCCGACAAACACAACATATAGCATTACGGATAGATGATCTTGATCATGTTAGGCAGCTCACAAGATCCAACAATGAAGCACAATGAGGAGAAGACAACCATCTAGCTACCGCTATGGACCCATAGTCCAGGGGTGAACTACTCACTCATCACTCCGGAGGCGACCATGGCGGTGAAGAGTCCTCCGGGAGATGAATCCCCTCTCCGGCAGGGTGCCGGAGGAGATCTCCGTAATCCCCGAGATGGGATTGGCGGCAGCGACGTCTCGCGAAGGTTTTCCGTATCGTGGCTCTCGGTGCCGGGGGTTTCGCGACGGAGGCTATTTGTAGGCGGAAGGGCAGGTCAAGAGGCGGCACGAGGGCCCACACCACGGGCCGGCGCGGCCGGGGCCCGGGCCGCGCCGCCCGGTGTGTCGCCACCTCGTGGCCCCACTTCGACTCTCCTTCGGTCTTCCGGAAGCTTCGTGGCAAAATAGGACCCCGGGCGTTGATTTCGTCCAATTCCGAGAATATTTCGTTACTAGGATTTCGAAACCAAAAACAGCGAAACAAAGAATCGGCTCTTCGGCATCTTGTTAATAGGTTAGTTCCGAGAAAATGCACGAATATGACATAAAGTGTGCATAAAACATGTAGATATCATCAATAATGTGGCATGGAACATAAGAAATTATCGATACGTTGGAGACGTATCAGCATCCCCAAGCTTAGTTCTCGTCGTCCCGAGCGAGTAAAACGATAACAAAGATAATTTCTGAAGTAACATGCCATCATAACCTTGGTCATACTATTTGTAAACATATGTAATGAATGCAGCGATCAAAACAATGGTAATGACATGAGTAAACAAGTGAATCATAAAGCAAAGACTTTTCATGAATAGTACTTCAAGACAAGCATCAATAAGTCTTGCATAAGAGTTAACTCATAAAGCAATAAATCAAAGTAAAGGTATTGAAGCAACACAAAGGAAGACTAAGTTTCAGCGGTTGCTTTCAACTTGTAACATGTATATCTCATGGATAATTATCAACATAGAGTAATATAACAAGTGCAATATGCAAGTATGTAGGAATCAATGCACAGTTCACACAAGTGTTTGCTTCTTGAGGTGGAGAGAGATAGGTGAACCGACTCAACATAAAAGTAAAAGAATGGTCCTTCAAAGAGGAAAGCATCGATTGCTATATTTGTGCTAGAGCTTTTATTTTGAAAACATGAAACAATTTTGTCAACGGTAGTAATAAAGCATATGAGTTATGTAAATTATATCTTACAAGTTGCAAGCCTCATGCATAGTATACTAATAGTGCCCGCACCTTGTCCTAATTAGCTTGGACTACCGGATCATCGCAATACACATGTTTTAACCAAGTGTCACAATGGGGTACCTCCATGCCGCATGTACAAAGGTCTAAGGAGAAAGCTCGCATTTTGGATTTCTCGCTTTTGATTATTCTCAACTTAGACATCCATACCGGGACAACATGGACAACAGATAATGGACTCCTCTTTAATGCATAAGCATGTGGCAACAATTATTATTCTCATATGAGATTGAGGATATATGTCCAAAACTGAAACTTCCACCATGAATCATGGCTTTAGTTAGCGGCCCAATGTTCTTCTCTAACAATATGCATGCTCCAACCATTAAGGTGGTAGATCTCTCTTACTTCAGACAAGACGGACATGCATAGCAACTCACATGATATTCAACAAAGAATAGTTGATGGCGTCCCTTGAAACATGGTTATCGCACAACAAGCAACTTAATAAGAGATAAAGTGCATAAGTACATATTCAATACCACAATAGTTTTTAAGCTATTTGTCCCATGAGCTATATATTGCAAAGATGAATGATGGAATTTTAAAGGTAGCACTCAAGCAATTTACTTTGGAATGGCGGAGAAATACCATGTAGTAGGTAGGTATGGTGGACACAAATGGCATAGTGGTTGGCTCAAGGATTTTGGATGCATGAGAAGTATTCCCTCTCGATACAAGGTTTAGGCTAGCAAGGTTATTTGAAACAAACACAAGGATGAACGGTGCAGCAAAACTCACATAAAAGACATATTGTAAACATTATAAGACTCTACACCGTCTTCCTTGTTGTTCAAAACTCAATACTAGAAATTATCTAGACTTTAGAGAAACCAAATATGCAAACCAAATTAGCAAGCTCTAGGTGTTTCTTCATTAATGGGTGCAAAGTATATGATGCAAGAGCTTAAACATGATCACAACAATTGCCAAGTATCAAATTATCCAATACATTTTAGAATTACTACATGTAGCATTTCCCGATTCCAACCATATAACAATTTAACGAAGAAGATTCAACCTTTGCCATGAATACTATGAGTAAAGCCTAAGGACATATTTGTCCATATGCAACAGCGGAGCGTGTCTCTCTCCCACACAATGAATGCTAGGATCCATTTTATTCAAACAAAAACAAAAACAAAAACAAACCGACGCTCCAAGCAAAGCACATAAGATGTGATCGAATAAAAATATAGTTTCAGGGGAGGAACCTGATAATGTTGTCGATGAAGAAGGGGATGCCTTGGGCATCCCCAAGCTTAGACGCTTGAGTCTTCTTAAAATATGCAGGGGTGAACCACCGGGGCATCCCCAAGCTTAGATCTTTCACTCTCCTTGATCATATTGCATCATTTCCCTCTCTTGATCCTTGAAAACTTCCTTCACACCAAACTTCAAGCAAACTCATTAGACGGTTAGTGTACAATCAAAAATTCACATGTTCAGAGGTGACACAATCATTCTTAACACTTCTGGACATTGCACAAAGCTACTGGACATTAATGGATCAAAGAAATTCATCCAACATAGCAAAAGAGGCAATGCGAAATAAAAGACAGAATCTGTCAAAAACAGAACAGTCCGTAAAGACGAACCTGCAAGGGGCACTTAACTTGCTCAAACGGAAAAACTCAAAACTAATGAAAGTTGCGTACATATCTGAGGATCACGCACGTAAATTTGCAGATTTGTTTGATTTTTTTACAGAGACTTCTGCGCGAATTCGTGACAGACAGCAATGCTGTTTCTGTGCAAGCAATCCAAATCTAGCATCAACTTTACCATAGAGACTTTACTTGGCACAAAAACATGATAAGGAGAGGTTGCTACAGTAGTAAACAACTTCCAAGACTCAAATATAAAACAAAGTACTGTAGTAAAAACATGGGTTGTCTCCCATAAGCGCTTTTCTTTAACGCCTTTCAGCTAGGCGCAGAAAGTGTAAATCAAGTATTATCAAGAGATGAAGCATTGACATCATAATTTGTTCTAATAATAGAATCAAAAGGTAACTTCATTCTCTTTCTAGGGAAGTGTTCCATACCTTTCTTGAGAGAAAATTGATATTTAATATTACCTTCCTTCATATTAATGATAGCTCCAACAGTTCGAAGAAAAGGTCTTCCCAATATAATGGGGCAAGATGCATTGCATTCAATATCCAAGACAACAAAATCAACGGGGACGAGGTTATTGTTAACCATAATACGAACATTATCAACTCTCCCCAAAGGTTTCTTTTTAACATTATCAGCGAGATTAACATCCAAATAACAATTTTTCAATGGTGGCAAGTCAAGCATATCATAGACTTTCTTAGGCATAACGGAAATACTTGCACCAAGATCACATAAAAGCATTACAATCAAAATCATTGACCCTCATTTTAATGATGGGCTCCCAACCATCTTCTACCTTTCTAGGAATAGAAGTTTCAAGTTTTAGTTTCTCTTCTCTAGCTTTTATGAGAGCATTTGTGATATGTTTTGTGAAAGCCAAGTTTACAGCTGCTAGCATTGGGACTCTTAGCAAGTTTTTGTAAGAACTTTATAACTTCAGAGATGTGGCAATCATCAAAATCTAAATCATTACAATCTAAAGCAATGGTATTATCATCCCCAAGGTTGGAAAAAATTTCAGCAGCTTTATCACAAAGCAGTTTCAGCAGTTTTAGCGAGCTTCGAGTAATTTTGCGCGCTTTGCACTAGGAGTAGTAACATTGCCAACACCAATTATTTTACCACTAATAGTAGGAGGTGCAGCAACATGTGAATCATTAGCATTGCTAGTGGTGGTAATAGTCCAAACTTTAGCTACATTTTTCTCTTTAGCTAGTTTTTCATTTTCTTCTCTATCCCACCTAGCACGTCAGTTCGAGCCATTAATCTTATATTCTCATTAATTCTAACTTGGATGGCATTTGCTGTAGTAACAATTTTATTTTCAATATCCCTATTAGGCATAACCTTCGATTTCAAAAGATCAACATCAGAGGCAAGACTATCAATCTTAGAAGCGAGAATATCAATTTTATTGAGCTTTTCCTCAACAGATTTGTTAAAGGCAGTTTGTGTACTAATAAATTCTTTAAGCATAGCTTCAAGTCCAGGGGGTGTATTCCTATTATTGTTGTAAGAATTCCCATAAGAATTAGCATAACCGTTACCATTATTATAAGGATATGGCCTATAGTTATTACTAGAATTGTTCCGATAAGCATTGTTGTTGAAATTACTATTTTTAATGAAGTTTACATCAACATGTTCTTCTTGGGCAACCAATGAAGCTAACGGAACATTATTAGGATCAACATTAGTCCTATCATTCACAAGCATAGACATAATAGCATCAATCTTATCACTCAAGGAAGAGGATTCTTCGACGAATTTACCTTCTTACCTTGTGGAGCTCTTTCCGTGTGCCATTCGGAGTAATTAATCATCATATTATCAAGGAGCTTTGTTGCTTCACCAAGAGTGATGGACATAAAGGTACCTCCAACAGACTGAATCCAATAAATTCCGCGAAGAAAAATTTAGTCCTGCATAGAAGGTTTGGATGATCATCCAAGTAGTCAGTCCATGGGTTGGGCAATTTTTAACCAAAGATTTCATTCTTTCCCAAGCTTGAGCAACATGTTCATTATCCAATTGTTTAAAATTCATTATGCTACTTCTCAAAGATATAATTTTAGCAGGGGGATAATATCTACCAATAAAAGCATCCTTGCATTTAGTCCATGAATCAATACTATTCTTACGCAGAGATAGCAACCAATCTTTAGCTCTTCCTCTTAATGAGAAAGGAAACAATTTCAATTTAATAATATCACCATCTACATCCTTATACTTTTGCATTTCACATAGTTCAACAAAATTATTAAGATGGGCAGCATCATCATCGAACTAACACTGTAAAATTGCTCTCGCATAACAAGATTCGAGTAAAGCAGGTTTAATTTCAAAGAATTCTCGCTGTAGTAGCAGGTGGAGCAATAGGTGTGCATAAGAAATCATTATTATTTGTGGTTGTGAAGTCACACAACTTAGTGTTTTCAGGGGTGGCCATTTTAGCAGTAGCAAATAAAACAAACTAGATAAAGTAAATGCAAGTAACTATTTTTTTTGTGTTTTTGATATAGAGTGCAAGACAGTAAATAAAGTAAAGCTAGCAACTAATTTTTTTGTGTTTTGATATAATGCAGCAAACAAAATAGTAAATAAAATAAAGCAAGACAAAAACAAAGTAAAGAGATTGGGAAGTGGAGACTCCCTTGCAGCCGTGTCTTGATCTCCCGCGCAACGGCGCCGTAAATTTGCTTGATGCGTGTAGTTGACACGTCCGTTGGGAACCCCAAGAGGAAGGTGTGATGCGCACAGCGGCAAGTTTCCTCGTAAGAAACCAAGGTTTAATCGAACCGAGTAGGAGTCAAGAAGCACGTTGAAGGTTGATGGCGGCGGGATGTAGTGCGGCGCAACACCGGAGATTCCGGCGCCAACGTGGAACCCGCACAACACAACCAAAGTACTTTGCCCCAACGAAACAAGTGAGGTTGTCAATCTCACCGGCTTGCTGTAACAAAGGGTTAACCGTATTGTGTGGAAGATGATTGTTTGCAAGAAAACAATAACACAAGTATTGGCAAGTAGATTTGTATTTCAAGTATAAAAGAATGGACCGGGGTCCACAGTTCACTAGAGGTGTCTCTCCCATAAGATAAAAGCATGTTGGGTGAACAAATTACAGTCGGGCAATTGACAAATAGAGAGGGCATAACAATGCACATACATGTCATGATAAATATAGTGAGATTTAATTGGGCATTACGACAAAGTACATAGACCGCTATCCAAGCATGCATCTATGCCTAAAAAGTCCACCTTCGGAGTTATCGTCCGAACCCCTTCCAGTATTAAGTTGCAAAACAACGAGACAATTGCATTAAGTATGGTGCGTAATGTAATCAATAACTACATCCTCGGACATAGCATCAATGTTTTATCCCTAGTGGCAACAAGCACATCCATAACCTTAGGGGTTTCGTCACTCCCCGCATTCACGGAGACATGAACCCACTATCGAGCATAAATACTCCCTCTTGGAGTTAATAGCGAAAACTTGGCCAGAGCCTCTACTAATAACGGAGAGCATGCAAGATCTTAAACAACACATAGGTAATAACTTGATAATTAACATAACATAGTATTCTCTATCCATCGGATCCCGACAAACACAACATATAGCATTACAGATAGATGATCTTGATCATGTTAGGCAGCTCACAAGATCCAACAATGAAGCACAATGAGGAGAAGACAACCATCTAGCTACCGCTATGGACCCATAGTCCAGGGGTGAACTACTCACTCATCACTCCGGAGGCGACCATGGCGGTGAAGAGTCCTCCGGGAGATGAATCCCCTCTCCGGCGAGGGTGCCGGAGGAGATCTCCGGAATCCCCCGAGATGGGATTGGCGGCAGCGACGTCTCGCAAGGTTTTCCGTATCGTGGCTCTCGCATCGGGGGTTTCGCGACGGAGGCTATTTGTAGGCGGAAGGGCAGGTCAAGAGGCGGCACGAGGGGCCCACACCACAGGCCGGCGCGGCCGTGGCCTCGGGCCGCGCCGCCTGGTGTGTCGCCACCTCGTGGCCCCACTTCGACTCTCCTTCGGTCTTCCGGAAGCTTCGTGGCAAAATAGGACCCCGGGCGTTGATTTCGTCCAATTCCGAGAATATTTCGTTACTAGGATTTCTGAAACCAAAAACAGCAGAAAACAAAGAATCGGCTCTTCGGCATCTTGTTAATAGGTTAGTTCCGGAAAATGCACGAATATGACATAAAGTGTGCATAAAACATGTAGATATCATCAATAATGTGGCATGGAACATAAGAAATTATCGATACGTTGGAGACGTATCAGCATCCCCAAGCTTAGTTCTGCTCGTCCCGAGCAGGTAAAACGATAACAAAGATAATTTCTGAAGTAACATGCCATCATAACCTTGGTCATACTATTTGTAAACATATGTAATGAATGCAGCGATCAAAACAATGGTAATGACATGAGTAAACAAGTGAATCATAAAGCAAAGACTTTTCATGAATAGTACTTCAAGACAAGCATCAATAAGTCTTGCATAAGAGTTAACTCATAAAGCAATAAATCAAAGTAAAGGTATTGAAGCAACACAAAGGAAGACTAAGTTTCAGCGGTTGCTTTCAACTTGTAACATGTATATCTCATGGATAATTATCAACATAGAGTAATATAACAAGTGCAATATGCAAGTATGTAGGAATCAATGCACAGTTCACACAAGTGTTTGCTTCTTGAGGTGGAGAGAGATAGGTGAACTGACTCAACATAAAAGTAAAAGAATGGTCCTTCAAAGAGGAAAGCATCGATTGCTATATTTGTGCTAGAGCTTTTATTTTGAAAACATGAAACAATTTTGTCAACGGTAGTAATAAAGCATATGAGTTATGTAAATTATATCTTACAAGTTGCAAGCCTCATGCATAGTATACTAATAGTGCCCGCACCTTGTCCTAATTAGCTTGGACTACCGGATCATCGCAATACACATGTTTTAACCAAGTGTCACAATGGGGTACCTCCATGCCGCATGTACAAAGGTCTAAGGAGAAAGCTCGCATTTTGGATTTCTCGCTTTTGATTATTCTCAACTTAGACATCCATACCGGGACAACATGGACAACAGATAATGGACTCCTCTTTAATGCATAAGCATGTGGCAACAATTATTATTCTCATATGAGATTGATGATATATGTCCAAAACTGAAACTTCCACCATGAATCATGACAACCTCACTGTTAAGTTGGGGCAAAGTAGTTTGATTGTGTTGTGCAGGTTCCACGTTGGCGCCGGAATCCCTGGTGTTGCGCCGCACTACACTCCTTCACCAACAACCTTCACGTGATCTTCATCTCCTACTGGTTCGATAACCTTGGTTTCTTACTGAGGGAAAACTCGCTCGCTGTACTCATCATACCTTCCTCTTGGGGTTCCCAATAGACGTGTGCTTTACCGTCACAAGCAACCCACTAGCCAACGAGGGTCCAGAGAGACGTGAGATTAAGAGGACTATGTTGATTGTTAGGGTGTTTTTTTTTTTACAAAAAAGGACATCCTAACGTGGTCAACAGGCTCTCAACGTGCTACTAAACAGAAAGTGACCAGTTTGCTCATAAAACAGTCCCGAGTGACCAGCGGACTCCTCTTCTGAAGTTTTGTGACTAAAGTGCTCATCGCTGGTAAGTTTTGTGACCAACCATGCGATTAACTCCAGTCAACTTCCTAGTCAACGTGCCACGTCATCTTGGCTAACGGTGTCATGACGGGAGTGACCAGTTTGCTCATAAAACAATCCTGAGTGACTAGCGGACTCCTCTTCTGAAGTTTTGTGACTAAAGTGCTCATCTCTGGTAAGTTCTGTGACCAACCATGCGATTATCTCATATATCAATGTGAAATTCTTAATAGTTTAGGCTACACAAAAATGATAAATATGTGGATCTAAGAATAGTGAATAGTGCACACTTTAAAACTATAAAACCTGTCAAAGTTTGTCATTTTTGTGTAGTCTACAATAAAAAGAATTTCATATTGAGATTTTGCACGTTTCTAAACTTCATCATTGTCTACATCCAGGATTTTTGTTCAGATTTTTTTAAAACTTAAAACTATGGTTTCCGAGTTTTTTGAAAATAAAGATCTACATGTAGCTCGACCTACGTTTGCAATTTTCGGTCCATGATTGTCCATTTACCTCAGAGAAAGTATAGTATATAACGAGTTTCAGTTTCTACTCAATTTTTCGAGTAGGGTTTGTTCTAGTTGAGTTCAGTTTACTTGTAGTAAAGATAGAAGCAAATAACAATAAAATGATATCTTCGAATAATACAAATGATCAACCTTGCAAGAGCAAGATAAACTTATGATGTGAAATAATATAAAAAATCGGTGTTGTCCACTAAGATACCATATCATTGATTAGACACATATGCACACTTTGTGGCCAAAAATAGAGAAGCTTTACCATGTTAAGAAGGTGTCAACAAGATGTTTTTAGGTCTGCGCAACAAATTAAGAGCATCTCCAGTCGCTTTCCCCAAATGACGTTTGGGGGACGGCGGACAAGAAATGGGGAAAATCGCGAAGGGCCTCTTTTTTGTACAGATTTTT
>NC_061511.1:245664352-245734059 GCF_022539505.1 Lolium rigidum
TCCACCGAGAGGGACCAAAGTATATCTATCCGTCATCGGGATGGACAACATCCCACTCTTGATCCATATGCCTCAACTCATACTTTCCGAATACTTAATCCCACCTTTATAACCACCCATTTACGCAGTGGCGTTTGATGTAATCAAAGTACCCTTCCAATATAAGTGATTTACATGATCTCATGGTCGAAGGATTAGGTAACTATGTATCGGAAGCTTATAGCAAATAGAACTTAATGACGTGATCATATGCTACGCTTATTTGGGTGTATGTCCATTACATCATTCATCAATGACATAACCTTGTTATTAATAACATCCAATGTTCATGATCATGAAACTATGATCATCTATTAATCAACAAGCTAGTTATACAAGAGGATTACTAGGGACTCCTTGTTGTTTACATAACACACATGTACCAATGTTTCGGTTAATACAATTATAGCATGGTATGCAAACATTTATCATAAACTCAAAGATATATATAATAACCACTTTATTATTGCCTCTTGGGCATATCTCCAATATCATCCTCCGACACGCCCGACGGCATGAAGCCGGTGGCGTACCGGGGCAGCGGTGGCTGCACAGGTCAGTCGTTCTCGAAGACGAGGACGCCGACCTTCGTGATCTCGTCGTCTGTCATGTTGTCCGGGTACTCAAACTTGCGGCCCTCCGCCATGGCCAGCTGCCATTCCTAGAAGACGACCGCGACGTAGTCGTCGCTGTCGTTCTTGTCCTCGTTGTGGTACGCCAGCGCCTCGATGTAGTCATCATCGTCATCGTTGTACTGTGCACGCGTCAGCGCCTGTTGTCTTCGAGGATGAGGCGGCGGTGGACGGTCGAAGGAAAAGTCCCTGTTGCCCATGAAGCCTGCCCTCCTCCTCCGATCCCTCTCAGACACGAGATACGTGCGCCAGCTGTCGGACTCGATGGCGTACGCCGGATCGGCGCGGAGGTCCGGCGGCAGGTACCGCCTCCTTCGCTGGATCTCGGCGATCCTATCTGGCTCGCGCGCAGGCACGGGAGGGACGGGCACCCAGCGGTAGCTGAGCCGCCAGCCGCCAGGCAATTGCACGCTCGACCAGGCGTCGCACGGCGTCCAGTTCCCGTGCATCAGCCTCCCCACGTTGACGGGCAGAGGCAGCCTCTGCGTCCAGTCCCCCTTCTTGGTGCCGCTGCCGGACGCCTCGAAGTCGTTATTTTTCTTCCCCATGGTGCTGCGGCGGCGCGCAACGGTGGAGGTGGGAGTGGAGGTGTAGGCGAGGGCATGAACTGTGCCGGTCGACTTTTAAGGCCGGCCGCGCGCGGGAAACGATGCTATTGAAGGCGGCGCAGAAGCCTAGCCACCGCCCGCCAGTGCGCACGCAGAACAGGCAGCCACAACATTGAAGGTGAAGGCTGCGGCGTAGACGCGGAAGCGCTGACAGCGGAAGCACTGGTCGCGAATGCTCTTGATACAGGGTCGCTGCCAGGCGGGCTCGTGATGGAAGCGAGCGGATGCTCGGCGCGATCACGCAGCGTCCGTGGAGACGCAAACGTGCCGCATATTTGCGCCGCATTTGCGTCGCCGCGGACGTCCCGGACACGATGCGTCGCCCCACTAGAGGCTTCTACTCGTCTTAGCGGAATGTTTTTAGTTTCAAACTTATCTTTGTAGGTCAGCTAGCTAATGAAGCTGCTTATGGATTAACTGTATCCCAGCCTTCTTAGTTATCCCCCAGTTTAATTAATGGAAGCTTTATGATTCATAAAAAAAAAGAATGTCTTGCCATCTCTGGCCCCTACACGAAGGCCCATAACTACCACGACACTAGAGATTCACCCAAAGTCACGAAGGAGGAACACAAACAAGAAAAAGGAAAGGATAACCGGCCTCACGCCGCCAGATGATCTATTTCCAAATCCACCATCATCCCAGGAGACGAAACCGACCTTGGGAGCCCTGCCCCAACCCGCCTCGTCTCTACGATTCATCTCACCCTTATTTATTCCGCCTTCCCGCAAGGGTTAGGAGAACACGAAGCGAGCCCAAACCCCAAAACCCTCTCCCATCCCCCATCTCCCTCTCCTCTCCCATCCTCGGATCCCCCTACCCGGCGGCATGGAGCCGACGCCGGTCGAGCTCGAGACCGGGTGGCGGGACATGGACGCCGGCGTGGCCAGGCTCAAGCGCATCCTCCACGGCGTCGACGGCGTCAGCTTCAGCTCCCAGGAGTACATCCATCTCTACACGTACGTTCCCATCCATCTCTTTCCCCTGCGCGCGCGCGCCTTTTCCGCTGATTTGGCTCCCGATCTGACCTAATTGCGTTGCGGCAGGACGATATTCAACATGTGCACGCAGAAGCCGCCGCACGACTACTCGAAGCAGCTCTACGAGCGCTACAAGAAGACCCTCGAAGATTACATCAAATCTACCGTACGTGCGCGCGCCTCTTAATTTCACTTTGCTTGCTATATACGGTTTCGCGATCGACCGCCACATCTATGTTTCTGCCAAGTGTGATGAATCTCGTGGCTCAGTTTCCCCCCTATTAATTTGAGCGATTCGTCAAGTTTCTGGAGCAAAGTATTCTATGTTTGTTTGTTGCGTCATAGGCTCGATCTCGGTCCTCATTGATGGATTTGCCCTGCCTTATTAACGAAAATCGCTTTCATAACATTGCGCTGTACTGGAAAGTTGTATTTACTTCTTAACTGCACTTTCCTATTTAGATTGGTCTCCACTGGATAGCTCCATCAATTTCCCCCTGTTTGAGCGATTGGTCAAGTTTCTGTTGCAGGATACGGTTCTTATGCTCATCCTCTAGTGCTACTTCATTAATTCGTTAAATGTGTGTGGTTAGTTCTCAGGGATTCGTATGCGGCACTGCCTGTTTGACATGACTGTTTTATGGTGGAGCAAAGTAGACCGATTCTGTATTTGTTTGTTGCGTGGCAGGCTATTGGTCCTCATTGATGAATTTACCCTCCCCTATTAACAAAAATCTCTTTTATTATATATTGCGCTGTGCTGGAAAGTTGTATTTAGTTAACTACACTTGCATGCTTAGATTGGTCTGCACTGGATACTTGGTTTAGCTCTTAATTTGGTATCCATTGTTGCACGTGACATGCATCTCAACATGATTTGGGTTATGATCATGAGGCGATGCTTACTTTCTTTTGTCATCATGTAGGTCTTACCCTCAATGAAGGAGAAGCACGGCCAGTTTCTGCTCAGGGAATTGGTGCAGAGGTGGAAGAACCACAAGGTGATGGTCAGGTGGTTGAGCAGGTTCTTCCACTACCTCGACCGCTACTATGTTTCGCGCAAGTTACTTCTGCCGCTCAGAGAACTCGGCACGACTTGCTTTCATGATCTGGTAAGTCTGTGTTCCTTGAATACTGTTTTTTGTCCCAAGTCTCTGTGCTTCCTGATTTGAACATTTATTGGTTGTGTTGCCCTTTATAGGTTTTCAGTGAGCTAAAAACAACACTGGCAACTATTATTATTGACATGGTAGGCCTTGCCCTCTACTATTTCGTTTCCCTTCTTCTGCCACACTCTATGTACAGGACATTACAATAATTTCTGGCCCTGCAATTGCCTTCAACAGGTTGATCATGAGAGGGATGGCCAACTTATTGACCGTGCCCTTGTCAAGGATGTCCTTGATATCTATGTTGAGATTGGACGCGGTAGTATGGCTGTTTACGAGCAGGATTTTGAAGAAGCTTTTTGCAAGGGGACTGCAGATTACTATTCTAAGAAGGCACAAACCTGGATGTTGGAAGACTCTTGTGCTGAATACATGTTCAAGGTTTACACCTGACTTAATATTATAATAATAAAGATAGATGCAATCAAGTGTAAGGATAGGTTCTGATTGCTTCTTTGTTGCATAGGCTGAGGAATGCTTACAAAAAGAGAAAGAGCGAGTGGCGCATTACTTGCATTCTACAACTGAACCAAAGTTGCTACTGGTTTGTATCAGTTATCATATTATTATTGTGTTGTTGCTAATTGTATGTTTGTTAAGTCATTATGGAGAATTTTTTTTGCAACTGAAGTTTATCCTTTTAACCCCATTGGTCACAGGAAACTTTGTCAGAGCTCATAAGTAAGCGCGCCGAACAAATTCTGAACAAGGAGAACTCTGGATGCAGGGTGCTGCTTTTAGACGGAAAGGTTTGATTGGAAACTTATTTACGCCTTCCATTCTTCAAACGTGTAAATGGATATATTAAAAGTTGCTGCCCATCTTATTTTGCTGTAGACTGAGGATCTGTCAAGGATGTATAGACTCTTTTCTAAGATGGACGGCGGTCTGTCTCAAGTAGCACAAATATTTAAGGAGGTATTGAATAAATGCCTCACCATATGCTTAAATGCTTTGAACCCATAAAATAACTGTATCTGATCAATATGCTTACTTCTATGTAGCATATCAATGAAGAGGGCATGTCCTTGATAAAACATGTAACTGATGCTGCCAACAGCAGAAAGGTGAATCATCTATGTATCCCCCCTCTGTTCTGTATCATATTTGTGTTAGACCTTGATTTCGTCTGCATATTCATGTTCTTGTGTAGAAATGTGCAACAACCGTGCTGTAAATACTCAAGACTTAGTTGTTTTTGTTTCAAGGATGAGTGTGAGGACTCTTAATACATCACTTGAATAGTGTATAAAGGAATTTCGATGTTCCGAATCTCATTTAGATTATTATAAATGACATTATTAGATTATTAAATATATTCCATAATACTCTTGGTCTGAACTGTTATTAAAATATTAGTGGATTATCAAATATCATTCCATAATTAATCTTCATAATGTGGTTAGTATTTGTTTCAAGATTCAGTATATTTAGCTTGGACATGTTTGACAGCTTTACTGTTAAATTGCCATCTCATATGCCAATTAAACGAAATATCATTCCATAATTAATCTTCATAATGCGGTGAGTATTTGTTTCAAGATTCAGTATATTTAGCTTGGACATGTTTGACCGCTTTACTGTTAAATTGCCATCTCATATGCCAATTAAAAGATCTAGCTGATTAGCAGTTTAGCATGCATTGTACGTACGTGGAAATTTTCGTTGTTCATCGTGCACAAGGTTTTCCTTTCTATATAGAACTACTTTTAGTGAGAAGTCACATGATGCACAACATTTATCTAACCAATTTAGACAATTTTTTCACTGGGTATGTACAGACTGAGAGGAAGGAAGTAGCAGGTTCGCAGGAGCAGGTCAGTGTTTGATATAGCTTCGCTGTTCACTAGCTTCTGGTGCTTTTTTGCTGTTATTCCTAATGGTTTATTGCTGATTTTAGGATTTTGTCCGGAAAGCCATCGAGCTCCACCAGAAACATCTAACATATATCACCAACTGTTTCCAAAACCAGACAGCATTTCACAAGGTTCGGTAGTTCAATATTTCTAATACTCCATCCGATCCATAATAAGTGCCACACTTATTATAGATCGGCAGGGATTATCATACTCTTCTCATTTCAACTTAATTTCCTGCCTAAACCAGAGCTAATGTGTTTGCCACACTATATCTGTGCTCAGGCTCTTAAGGAGGCGTTTGAACTTTTCTGCAACAAAGATGTTGCTGGTTGCAGTAGTGCTGAATCGCTTGCAGCATTCTGTGATAACATCTTACGGAAAGGTGGAAGTGAAAAGCTAAGTGATGAAGCTGTAGAAGAGACCCTTGATAAGGTACTATCGCTGCGATTCTGTTCCTCCCAAATTTCCAATTTGTTCTGCTTAATTCTGAAACTCTACTCTCCCCAGGTTGTGAACATTCTCACATACATCAGCGATAAGGATCTCTTTGTTGAGTTTCACAGGTTCGTAATTTTCTATTGGTTGGAGTGTTGCATTAACTATGTAATATGATTCTGAAGATTGAAATCTACCCGAAAAAAAAATGTGTTGCAGGAAAAAGCTTGGAAAGAGATTACTCTTTGATAGGAGTGCCAATAACGAACAAGAGCTAAGCCTTCTTTCGAAGCTAAAGCAGTACTTTGGGGGACAGTTTACTTCAAAAATGGAGGGAATGCTCACTGATATTGCAACTGCAAGAGAGCGTCAGACAAAGTTTGAAGCATACATGGACCCTTGGCCAGAATCATGTCCTAGGGTGGACTTGAGTGTTACCGTTCTGACAACAGGATTTTGGCCAAGTTACAAAACCTTTAATATAAACCTTCCTACAGAAATGGTATGTGCACTGATTTAATATATAATTATATATTTTCTATACCAGCTAGAGTCTGAACTCCGTACTGATAATGGTCTTAACTGTCCAAACTATGTAAATGACTTGATTTACATTGTGATGTCATACTTTTTCCTAGCTAGCCCATGTACTGGATCCTTCTAACTTTATTTCCACGGTTTCAGATCAAATGTGTGGAGCTTTACAAGAACTTCTATAACGAGAACCAGAAACACAGAAAGCTTAATTGGATCTATTCCATGGGAAGTTGCAACATCGTTGCAAGGTTTGAGGCAAGACCTGTCGAGCTGATTGTCACTACATATCAGGTAGGATCTATATTCTTGAAGTAGAACCTCTCGTAGCTTCTTTTAGAGCATATTATTACTTTTCCTAACCTTTCCTTGTTTTGGCCAGGCTGCACTTCTGCTTCTGTTCAACGAAGCTGATCGACTAAGTTACTCTGACATTGTGACGCAACTAAACCTTCCTGATGACGACGCTGTGCGCCTGCTCCATTCACTCTCGTGTGCCAAGTACAAGATTCTTGACAAAGAGCCAAGTAACCGAACAATTTCTCCAAGTGACATGTTTCAGTTCAACGACAAATTCACTGACAAGATGCGGAGGATAAAGGTGCATTTCCTAATTTCAGTTTCCCGGGTTTGTTTCTTGCTGTTGCTCTGGTCCTTTGGAGTTTGTGACATCAATGTGGTTGTGTGCAGGTACCCCTTCCTCCAACTGACGACAAGAAAAAGGTTATCGAGGATGTGAACAAGGACAGGAGGTTCTCAATCGATGCAAGCATTGTGCGCATTATGAAGAGCCGCAAGGTCATGACCCATCAGCAGCTCGTAACAGAATGCGTCGAGCAGCTCAGCCGCATGTTCAAGGTTCTTTGATGAAATTAACTCTCCCTCTAGTGAATTCAGCTTTGTGCAGTTGTCTGTTGTGCTTTGATACTAATAAATGTTTAATTTTCTGTGCTGCAGCCTGATATCAAGATCATAAAGAGGAGGATTGAGGATCTTATCAGCAGGGAATACTTGGAACGTGACCTGGAGACGGCCAACACCTACAGATACCTGGCTTGATTGCGGCTGGAGGGCGGGATGCTTTTCAAGGATTTCGACAATCGTCTCTTCTGTTGGCATCTTATTGCCCTGCCGAGTCAGGCCTGTCTTGTACATTCTTGGGGACAAGAGAACAACCATAGGAACAATAGCAAATATGGGTAGCTGGAGGCTTTACCTCCAACTAGTTAAAAAATTGCGTTGCCACGTAAAATTGTCCAGTTTCTTTTCTCGTTGGATATTGTGTAAATGATTGGTTCACGTGCTACTTGATACCTTGTTCTGAGACATGTGAAAAATTCGTGGGTATCGATCAAGCAGTGTGCATGTTTTCACTGATTTCCAGCCACAGGCCACTCAACCCGTACATGATGAACTAATCAAGTCCCAATATGAAATTTATGGCAAATGTGCAAATCCTCCTATGAATTTCACCAATTTGCAAAGTTCTCTCTGCATCTGCGGCGACAGCATCCTCGCACGTCTTTGGTTCCTCGTCGAGGTTGTCGGACCCGCCACTGTGAGGCACCGAGGTTTCCCTTGCACCGAGGTTTCCCTTGCAGCCAGCAAAGGTCGCTGGCAAAGGCCTGAACCTCTGCTAAGCACCACCGCGTGCTCCCTCGTCGTCGTCCGCCTCCACTGCCGACCCAACCCCGGCCCAACTCTAGCCGGGGCTGCCCCCTCTGTCCAGGCGCGCCGCCGTCTTCAAATTCTTTTGAATTCTAATTATCCGGGTGTATTGTGGCGATTCTTTTGAGTACTATATCTAGAAATCCCCGTCGATTCCTCATTGGCACCTTTTCGAACACAACTGATGCATTCCAAAATAACTCTGATTCTAACATCTTTCCCCTTTGCCATGAACCTCCTTTTCTTTTTGGACGCACGGCGTCTCATTTCCTAAGGGCATCTCCAATCACGGCTACCAAAACACGCTACGTGTTGGGCGTTGGTTTTAGATCGTTTGGGTGGACACGCGGACAGCGTCCCGCGTCCGCGTGTCCGTTTGGATCGGGCGCTGCGCCCAATGCAGCGGCCACCATTTGGCCTATTTTCCATACTTATAAATAATATCTAAAAAATATAGAAAAATATCTAAAAAATATAGAATAATATCAAATAATAATATAGAATAATATCAAATAAAATGTAGCATGATCAAGAAACGAAATGTACCATAGTTTTTGAACAAATATAAAAATTACAAATTGAGATTGTCAACTCAATTTGTACGCTCTAGGATCTCCTTCCGCCTCTTCTCGAACGAAGCTCTCTTCACCTCATTCATGGTGGTCAAGTCGGTGTTCATGATCATGTTGTCCTCGGCTTGCCGTTTCAGCTCAACTTCCTTCTCCTTCAACTCCACATCTTTAGCCCTTGCCGTTGCTATGAGCTCCAATTCTTTATCTTTGAGCTCAATTTCCCTAGCCTTCGTCTTGGCCTTCACTTTTTCAATCTCAAGCTTCCTCTTTTGGACATCGAAGTAGTTCTTCCAGTCCTCTTCCTTCTTCCGGCGCCTCCTCTCATCCCTCTTGTCCGTGGACACCTCTTTGTCAGCATACATCTCTTTCAAGGTGTCGACCAATTGCATGGCCGAAACATCACGTTGTTGCCTACCAAAACCCACCGGCGAGCAGCGACGGGCAACACGGAGAGCCGGAGGCTCCCAGGACTGCTGGTGGATCCTGGTCCCTCGGGCAACGGCCCGCAATGCTCCGGCACACGTCCCGGCTGATGCAAGGGCGTGCCACCTGACCTATACCTGGTAGAAGGTGATGGATTGCTTCGATTAGTTTCCTGCATGGCAAACACGTAAACATTAAATACGAGCCCCGATCGGCTCTTAGGTTGCCCTGTGGATCGGCTCAAAGAGCCGATTGCCCCATGGTTCACGTTGGATCTACAATGACATGGGGATCCTGCTTTATCAATATAAAGTTAAACCAATCTACGATAGCCTAGGGTTTTCACCGCATAACCGGAACATCCTACGCGTAATTGAGCCTAGAAGATACGCAAGATGATGGAAAACCAGCCCTAAAGAGGCCTAAAAACCAACATGAAGTTGATCCCCGGAACAATCCCTCTAGGGCTTAGTAAACCATACCTTACGCGCTACCGGATCGTTCAACCCGTTTGTAAGGCCTAACCATGCGGATATCAAACCAATCCTTGAAGTACAAGGAACAACTATAACGGATCGGATCTACTAAACAAAGAACAAGCAAGATGCTGCCCTTACACCTAAGATAGGTGTAAGGGCAGCTAGATATTGAGGGGTAACGTAGCTAAACAAGCATATCATGAAGGTATCGACGTCAGCCCCAAAACATCTACGATAAGGGTGTTGCTCACCATCAAAAAGGCTTCAGCACGAGCAACACCAACAACGAATAAACTGATACTGCCTAGATCGCAAGATGCGATCTAGGCAGCATGTTGCTTACCCGGGAGAAACCCTCGAAACAAGGGGTGGCGATGTGCCTAGATTGGTTTGTTGTGAACGTGATCGTCCTCCTTTCTCAATAACCCTAGGTACATATTTATAGTCCGTGGACTTTCTATCTTAGGAATAAACCTAGTCGTGTACGACTAAACTTTATCTCTTAATTCTAAATCTACCATAATATACAGATACACGGGCAATCTAGCCCAAATTATCGCACAAGGCCGTGCCAGAGACACTTCATATGCATGTCCTCTAAGCCTTTCTTCGATCACGGCCCATCTCCGGACTTGGTTAAAATCTGGTGATAACACATGCCCCCCTGGTTTTGATAATGATAATTTCAAAACCACTCTGTTTTTTCTTTGTAGGGTCACGTCGTGGCAGAGCAGAATCGTCGCAGTATCCTTTCATCATAATGCCTTGCCTTCTCAACTTCCCTGCATGATTTGACAGTTTTGGCACCATGTCCTCGGAAACCGCCACAGCATTAAATCTCCACTATATCCCCTTTATTTAACCGCGTTGAGCAACTCGCTTCTTCATCCCTCTGTTCAGCACTAGCCATCGAAAAGCCCTCCTCTACACCATGGACTCATCCTCCTCCTCTGCTTCATCGGCTCTCTCTTTCCAGTCCTCTTCCTCGAGTGAGCCGATACCGGAGTACAACCAGACGGAGGCGTACAATAGGCGCGCTCCCGAGCATTGGGATGAGAGAGACTGGGATTTCGACTTCGTGCCAGATGGCCCACCCCTGATCGTCGTCGGGTCAGATGATGACTTGCCCCTGACCGACGGGGAGGACGACCTCCGGTTCCTCATCGACGGGGAACTGGAGGCGGAGAGTGAGGATGACCTCTTCTCCTGGGGTGACTTCACCTCCTCCGACGAAGAGGAGGAAGAGGAGGATGACACCTCCTCCGACGAGCCGCCGGCGAAGCGCTTCCGCGCCGGGTCGGATGACGACGACGACGACGAGGAGGAGGAAGAAGCTCCTGCCGAGGGCTACGGCAGCAGCGACGAAGAGCTCGCCAGCAGCAGCGCGATGGCGGCTACGACGGCGATGACGAGGGCAGCGACGACCCTTAGATTAGGGACTAGTAGTATAGGACTAGTAGTAGCAAATTGCTCTTCTTTTGTTCTTCCTTTCCTGAGCAATCGGCTCTTCTCTGTAAGAAATCCCCTTTTAATCAATGAAGAAGGATTCCATGCTTAATTCTTCCAATTATCAAAAGAAATCAATGCTCAAAGAGCCGATGGCAACGCATCGGTCCGTACTAAAAACGCCAAGCAAGGCCAGTTCCAAAATCCGAATGGTGACCTGATACTTGCTTGTGACAGTTGTTCCTCTTTAGTCGATGGCTACGCATCGGCTTTTAGTTCTAAAGTCGATGACAGTGCATCGGCTGTGCTTTGCATATAATTTTTTTTACTGGCCGATTTCATGCATCGGCCCCCATATTTCACTGTCCATCATCCCACATACTCGGGAAATATTTCTTGAGATGCTGACCATTGACAGCCACTGGAAACTTCGCACCACTCAGCTCCTCGAGCATGTATGCATTGCCCTTTAGGACTTGGTCGACTCTGTACGGCCCGTGCCAATTTGGAGACCATTTACCATACACCTTGTCCTTAGTCCCCAATGGCAATACAGCTTCCCATACCAGATCACCAACGTGGAACTCCTTCGGCTTCACCTTCTTATTATATGCACGAGCTACCTTGGCTTTGTTCTCTTTAATTTTCTCAAGAGACCAAAGTCTAAGTTCCGTCAGATCCTCGACGCTATCACTCATTAGAGTTGCGTATTCTTCCGTTGTTAAGTCATTCTGAAACGTGACACGTCTCGACCCAGCCGTGATCTCCCAGGGTAACACGGCTTCTTGTCCATAGACCAGATGGTATGGCGAGGTTTTTATCGCTCCATGACATGACATGCGATAAGCCCACAGAGCTTCTGACAATACCTCGTGCCAACGTCTAGGGTGCTCATCAACTTTCCTCTTGATCAGCTTAATAAGGCTCTGGTTGGACGCTTCAGCTTGCCCATTTGCTTGAGCATAGTATGGGGACGATCGGATCAACTTAATTCCCATGTCCTCGCAGAACTCTCTAAAACTCGCGAGAAACGAAAATCGAACCTCCATCGGCCGTGATAGTCTGGGGAATCCCAAATCTGTGAATGACATGCTCTTTCACAAAATTGATAACATCGGCCGATGCTACTGACTTCATAGGAACGGCCTCCACCCATTTAGTAAAATAATCTGTGATGGCCAAAATCCACACATGGCCTTTGCTCGATGGAGGATTGATTTTGCCGATCATATCCATACCCCAACCTCGGAATGGCCAAGGCTTGATGATGGGGTTCATTGCTGATGCAGGTGCCATCTGAATCTTCCCAAACTTCTGACATGCTTGACACCCTTTATAGTAATTAAAACAGTCCTCCAAAGCATGGTGGGCCAATAAAACCCCGATCGCCTGATCAACCATTTCATCTTATGAGCCGATTGATGAGTTCCACAGGCGCCTTCGTGTACCTCGTGTAAGAGCCGATTTGACTCGGCTGGCCCTAAACATCTGAGAAGTAATCCTTCCAATGTCCTGTAGAACATGTCATCTCCAATAAGGACATACTTCATGGCCTTGTACCTTATCCGTTTAGGTGCCCCCCGAGCCGAATCTTTCAAGTAATTGAAGATATCGGCTCTCCAGTCATCCGGTTCCATGAACTGTACCTGGACATCGGCTCCATCTACTATGTCCTTGTAGCCTGACGCCATCTGTGCGAGATCGTTTGCCTCGATATTCTGCGACCTCGGGACCCAGCTTGAAGTTTATGTACCTAAATTGTGCCATCAGCTCACGGCATTGCATCCATAATGGGAAGAGCGACTCGCTCTCACATTTATATTCGTCCGTGAGCTGGGAAATCACCAACTTTGAGTCTCCAAAAAGTTCCACCGCTTCGCCCCGGCTTCAATAAGCAACTCCATCCCCTTACGTATCGCTTCGTACTCAGCAACATTGTTGGTGCAAGGGGTAGATAGCCTGATGGAGAAGGAGTAGGTTGCCCCCCGGGGCGACACGAGTAGAATGCCGATGCCGCAACCATCATCGCAAACCGATCCATCGAAAAACATGGCCCATGCATGTACAGACAGTGCTGCTATATCAGTGTTGATTCGTTCAGCAATAAGATCGGCCAACGCCTATCCTTTGACTGCGTTCGCAGGTTGATACCGGAGATCCAATTCCGATAATGCAAACATCCACTTACCGAGTCGGCCTTTCAACATAGGAGCCGACAGCATGTGTTTGATGACGTCTGATTTGCAGATGATGACGATTTATGCTGTCAGAAAGATGTGACGAAGCTTGGTGCAGGTAAAAAATAGGCAGAGGCGCAACTTCTCGATCTCAGGGTACCTAGTCTCTGCATCCAACATCCTTCTGCTGAGGTAGAAAGCGACTCTTTCCATACCATCATAGATTTGCACCACCACCGAGGCGATGGAAGTGTCGCCTATCGACAGGTAAATATAGAATGGCCTGTCTTGCCGGGGCGGAACCAACACGGGTGGCTTCGTTAGATATTCTTTAATCTCATCAAACGCTCGCTGTTGCTCGCCTCCATGAAACTCCTGATCAGGTTTGATTTTTACCAATCCCATGAACGGCTCAATTCGCCCTGACAGATTAGAGATGAACCTTCTGACGAAGTTGATTTTGCCGATGAGACTTTGGAGTTCCTTCTTTGTGGTAGGTGGCTTCATTGTTCGTACTGCCTCTTGACTTTTCAGGCCAATCTCAATTCCACGTTCATGTACTAGGAAGCCCAGGAATTGACCGGCCGTCACACCAAAAGCACACTTCTTTGGATTCATTCTTAGTCCGAACTTTCTAGTTCGGTCCAGGATGCGTCGCAAATCCTCCAGTGTCCCTCCACTGAGACAGACTTGACCACCACGTCATCAATGTAGATCTCCACCAACTTGCCGATCAGATCATGAAAGATGTAATTCATGGCTCGTTGGTACGTTGCGCCGGCATTTTTCAGCCCAAATGTCATGACTACATACTCAAACAAGCCCACCGAACCTGGTACTCTGAATGCAGTCTTGTGTATATCTTCTGGAGCCATGAAAATTTGGTTGTAACCGGCATTTCCATCCATGAAGCTTAAAACCTTATGCCCAGCAGCTGCATTGATCAATGTTTCGGCTACCGGCATAGGGTACTCATCCTTCGGAGTGGCTCTGTTGAGATCGCGAAAATCTATGGCGACGCGCCATCGGCCGTCCTTTTTCTCTACAGGTACGATACTAGATATCCACTCAGCGTACCTGCATGTCCTGATGAACCCGGCGCTTAACATCTTCTCGATCTCTTTCTTGACTTCTTCTAAAATTTCGGCCTTCATTTGTCATGCTCGCTGCTGGAACGGCCGAAATCCTTTCTTAAGAGGTAGCCGATGCTCAATGATGCTCCTGTCTAGCCCGGGCATCTCTGTATAATCCCAGGCAAAACAATCTGGGTATTCTTTCAACAAAGCTATCATCAGGCCCCTCAGATGCGGATCTAACTTTTTGCTGATAAATGTTGGTCGTGGCTTATCCCCAGGACCAATGTCAATCTCTTCTAGTTCATCAGCCGACGTAAACCCATACCCTAGCTTTCCGTCGCCTGTTAGATCGACGCTGAACACAGGCAGAACGTATGGCGAGGATAATTTTGGCCGATTGCTGGAATCGGCCTCCTTGTTGATTGTATTGTTCAATGAAGGTTTACAACTTATATGTGCTCCCTTACAGGAGGGAGTCTTCCTACCACGACTACGTGACATGCTTGAGGTGAGATCCTCGCTTTTTATTTTTTGGGGCCGATCGCAGGGATCGGCCTTGCCACGTATGTCGATGGATGTTGCTCTTGCTACTCTACCAGGCCGGTGGATAAGACCAGCCTCACCCCGTTTTTTGTCACTTCGATGCGATCACAGCCGTCCAAACTGACTCCAGAGAGCGGCTCTTGGTCTTCCGAGTCCCATATATTCATGCCGGCTATCGAGACCTCGATCGAGTCATCTGCATGCACGACTTCCACGTCATCTCCATCCCATTGTATCAGGCATTGGTGCATTGTAGATGGAATGCAACAGTTGGCGTGAATCCAATCCCTCCCTAGCAGGACATCGTAGGTGCTCTTGCTGTCGACGATGAAGAACGTTGTTGGGATCGTCTTTCGGCCTACGGTTAGATCCACGTTCAGAACGCCTTGCGTCCCTGATGCTTGGCCGTTGAAGTCGTTTAGTGTGACGTTGGTCTTGATCAGATCTGCGCTGGAGCGTCCCAAACGCCGTAGCATGGAATATGGCATTATATTGACTGCCGCTCCCGTGTCAACCAACATCTTGCCGACAGGCTGCCCATTGATATAACCTTTTAGGTACAGGGCCTTCATATGTTTGTAGCCCTTCTCTCGTGGCTTTTCAAAGATGACTGGCCATGGACCGCAGTCAAACTGTGCTATCGGCACTTCTTTGGTTCCTGGAGCACGGAACTCCGACGGAAGTATGAACACCATGTTTGTGCCAGCCGATGCACTCGCATCGGCTTTTACTTGCTTGGGGCACCATACTTTCTTTTGTGGACGACTCTCCTCGTCCAAAGTTTGCTGAATCTTCACGGCCAGATCGGGCCGCGCTTTTCTCAACGTGTGCAAGTATTGCGCTTCGGCTTGCTCCAAGCTACGTAGCCGCTGAACTCTACGTTTTTGGGAGTGGCTGAGTCCATCGCAGGCACCACCTTGGCCGGTGGTACCTGTCTTCTTCTTCCTCTTCCGACTCCTCAAAGTCTTCATCTTGAGATGACTCAGCCTCGTTTGTTCCGTGGTGGGAGAGGCCCTAGACGCTTGAAACTGAAACTTCTCCGCGCGTCCCTCTTCCGCCGTCTACACTCCGGCAGCTTGTCGATCGTGGGCAATCGGCTCATTCCCGAATCCCAACGAGTGCTTGAAGAAAGGACAGTCCCAGGTGTCTATCCATGTCCTCCTGCTCTCTTGACCTCCCCTTAGCGCGGTGTTCATGTCCTTCGTCGTCTCTATCATACCGACGGTACCTTCCATTGTCTACATCAGACCGATGATATCTCTCGTCATCTCTGTCGTACTGCCGACGTCGGTCATACTGATGCTCATATTTGTTAAGGAGATGCGTGGAGAGTGGTCGTTGATATCGCACGCTTCTCACTTGTTCCTCGGTGAGGTACCGCTTGTCATCATATCGGGGCCGGTCGCGTGGATCAGCCTCCTTCTTTTCCTTGCCGCGGGAGTGACTGCTTTCTTCTTTATCCTTGCCATGGTGGCGTACAGGCCCTGCCATGTTAACATCGAACGAGAAATCTAGTCGACGCCTCGCGGAGTGATTGGGTTCCACCATGTTGACGCCAGGAAACGGATGTGTGTCCACCTTCATGGCGAACTGCCCAAAGAGCAATCGGCCTTGTTCTATCGCCGTTTGGATCTGCCGACGAAACTCCTTGCAGTCATTGGTGGTATGGGTGAACGAGTGATGCCACTTGCAGTACGGCCTCCCGTTCATTTCTTGCGCCGTAGGGATTTTATGGCCTTCGGGTAACTTCAGCTGTTTTTCCTTAAGCAATAGATCAAATATCTGCTCAGCTTTGCTCACATCGAAGTCAAACCCTTTTGCAGACCCTTGTGGTTTCACCCATTTGCAGGACACGGGAGCTGCCCCCCGAGCCCATTCAGCCACGGCTACTTCCAGGTCTTCTGCAGAATCTTCAGCTTCTTCCGTCTCGACCAGGCCTACCGGACGCTTGAACTTGTCCTGGTACAATTCAGGGTGCCGCTGCTCATACGATGTGAGTTTCGGACCATGTGCGACAATGAACTGTACTCTACGTGGAAAGCCAGATCCTTGATCGGCGTTGCGAGGCCCAATGCTGCCAGATCGACTGCTTCTTTTCGCTTAAACGAACCGAATAACATCGGTTCCTCGACAGCTCCGAATCGGTGAATGTATTCCGACACCGTTTCTCCCGCTTCTGCCGCACCTGCGTTAGATCGGCAATGCCAGCCTCGGTAGCTTCTGAATGATATTGCACATGAAACTGCTCCTCCAGCTGCTTCCACGTCCGGACTGAGTTTGGTGGCAACGAGGTGTACCACCCAAAGGCTGATCCCGTGAGAGATTGTGCAAAAAACCTTACACGTAATGGATCTGATGCTGAAATCATGCCCAGCTGTGCCAAATATCGGCTCACGTGCTCTATTGAGCTGGACCCTTCTGCTCCATTGAATTTTGAGAATTCAGGGAGCCGATATTTGGGTGGCAGCGGGATCAAATCGTACTCGTCGGGGTACGGCTTGGAATAGCCGATTGTTTTCCTCTTCGGCAGGATGCCGAACTGGTCTCTCAAGATGGTGCTGATTTGTTCCATGGTATTAGCTGTAGGGACCGAGCTCTCATGACTCGTTCCGTTGGCATATTTGGCTAGCCATGCCTGTTTGTCGACGTCTGCTCCAGAAATCCCCGCCGGTGCAATCTGGTTCGTGTGCGCCAAGGCCTTGCAGTCCGGCACGTATGTGCACACGTATCCATGTGGGATCTCTTTAGGCGGCTCATATAGGAATTGGCAATCGCTAGGATCGCCTCCAACCTTGTAGACGACGTACGCCGGTGAACCCTGTAGCTCTGGCGCTGCAAGCGCGAATGGCAGCGGCGGTCCGATCCGGAGCGGTATTTCTCCCCGGTGAGTCCCTAGGGTAGGTCCCGACGGAGAGTACCGATGCTTCATGATTTCCTGCACCACACGAACCGCAACGCGCTCGAAGGCGTTCACCAAGCTCTCGGAATGGCGGTGTAGAGAATGAGCCACCATGTAATTAATTTCCCGGCGTAGAGCTCGGTGCGTTCCTCCGAAGAGGTAGACAGGTCTACCTCATCAAGAGCGCCTTCGGGGAGAACCCTTTCCACCCGATGCCATGTGAACGGGTCTTCATGAAGGAGCCGATGAGATCGGCTTCCAGGATGGCTTTCATCTCATCATATTTCTTCTTGTGCTCCTCAGGCAGATCCGCGTACGTGACTGGTTCGCCCACCACCTCATCCGCAGATTTAGACATGGTTGTTGCAGATGTCGACGTAGTTGCTGTTGTAGAGTGTCCCACCGGGCGTGCCAGAATGTGTTGCCTACCAAAACCCTCCGGCGAGCAGCGACGGGCAACACGGAGAGCCGGGAGGCTCCCAGGACAGCTGGTGGATCCTGGTCCCTCGGGCAACGGCCCGCAATGCTCCGGCACACGTCCCGGCTGATGCAAGGGCGTGCCACCTGACCTATACCTGGTCAGGAAGGTGATGGATTGCTTCGATTAGTTTCCTGCATGGCAAACACGTAAACATTAAATACGAGCCCCGATCGGCTCTTAGGTTGCCCTGTGGATCGGCTCAAAGAGCCGATTGCCCCATGGTTCACGTTGGATCTACAATGACATGGGGATCCTGCTTTATCAATATAAAGTTAAACCAATCTACGATAGTCTAGGGTTTTCACCGCATAACCGGAACATCCTACGCGTAATTGAGCCTAGCAGATACGCAAGATGATGGAAAACCAGCCCTAAAGAGGCCTAAAAACCAACATGAAGTTGATCCCCGGAACAATCCCTCTAAGGCTTAGTAAACCATACCTTACGCGCTACCGGATCGTTCAACCCGTTTGTAAGGCCTAACCATGCGGATATCAAACCAATCCTTGAAGTACAAGGAACAACTATAACAGATCGGATCTACTAAACAAAGAACAAGCAAGATGCTGCCCTTACACCTAAGATAGGTGTAAGGGCAGCTAGATATTGAGGGGTAACGTAGCTAAACAAGCATATCATGAAGGTATCGACGTCAGCCCCAAAACATCTACGATAAGGGTGTTGCTCGCCATCAAAAAGGCTTCAGCACGAGCAACACCAACAACGAATAACTCGATATCGCCTAGATCGCAAGATGCGATCTAGGCAGCATGTTGCTTACCCGGGAGTCGAAACAAGGGGTGGCGATGTGCCTAGATTGGTTTGTTGTGAACGTGATCGTCCTCCTTTCTCAATAACCCTAGGTACATATTTATAGTTCGTGGACTTTCTATCTTAGGAATAAACCTAGCTGTGTACGACTAAACTTTATCTCTTAATTCTAAATCTACCATAATATACAGATACACGGGCAATCTAGCCCAAATTCTCGCACAAGGCCGTGCCAGAGACACTTCATATGCATGTCCTCTAAGCCTTTCTTCGATCACGGCCCATCTCCGGACTTGGTTAAAATCTGGTGATAACACACGCTTCATGTCGGCCTTGGTTGCCTTGTGGCCTCGTGGACGGCTTGCACGAGAAGCGGAGCTACCACAAGGCTGACCACCATCAAGGTAAATGACCGTGGCTTCTTTGGCGATCTTGTTGCCAGTCAAGGTCGCCATGTACCTCTCGTACTCCTCCTGGAACTTGGGGGTGCCCTAGAGTTCCATCCAACAATGAGGGAAGCCAAATGTCTTTCCTTCATTCGCATTTTTGAAGAAATCCAAAGCTTGCCACACCTAGAGCAAAGCGAGACAACAATGAAAAACATATGTGCAAACAACGAATGAACAAGTTGAGCTTAAGAATCATACCAAGTCCTTCATGCCGAGGCCGCTAACGGGAATCCGCTTCACGTGATCATACGCCACCTGGAACTTGTTGCATTCCGTTTGAATTGTTCCCCACCTCTTTTGCAGGGAGCACTCGTTGCGCTCGCTGTCAAATGGCTCCTCTGTGTACCGGCAATTTTCATGGAAGTAGTCATGGATCCGGCGCTAGAATGCGGTCCCCTTCTACTCGGCACCTGTCAATGGATCTTGCCCAATGGTCAACCGTGCGTCAACGAGCATTTTGTCCTCTAGCGTGTTGTAGTTGCTAGTTCTTTTGCTAACCCGGCGACCTCGAGCTTGTGCAACTGTGGCTTGTGTGAGCTCGTCACCGAACAACGACTCCTGGTCGATGTTCATGGTGCTGGGATGGCCAGTGGTGTCCTCCTCTATGTTAATGGGAGGTGGTGAGGGAGCCTACTCGGTCGACGGATATGGCATGGTGGTCGGCATCGTCGGCGGGTAAGACGGAGGGGCCTGCATAGTGGACGATGCCTGCATAGATGGTGACGCGCGCTCGCCCGATAAATCGTCGAACAGGTTGCGGGCACTGGTCATCGCTGCTGCTCCCAGGTGCTTGGGGGCCTTGGAGTGCGCCGACACACGGTTGAGGTCAATGGACGAAGGCGATGGCCCCGTCATGGACTCGCCCACCTCTGGTGACCCATCCCGTGAAGGGTACAAGCACCGCCCCGACGGCACCACCATTTCCTACGCGCCGGGCGTGTACCCAAACGGGGCAGTCGGCGGGGCTGTTGACCTTGGAGGAAGGGGCCGGGTCACGGACGAGGGGGAGCTTCCCGCCGAGGCCGTGCCGGCGCCCGGGACGATCATGTGCTGAGCGAGCGCGGCGTGGCCGTAAAAGAGCATGGTATGCTCTTGCAAGGCCTTCGCCTTCGCGTCCGTTTGGAGTTGGATGAGCTGCTCGGCCCCCCTCTACCTCACCTCCGCGGCAGCGGCCTCCTTCTTCCGTTGTTCGAGCGCCCTGCACCGGTCGGCCCGTTTCTTGCTCTCGACCGCCCTCTGCTCCGCGGTGACCTCGGGCTTCGCCTTCTTCATCGCCGACGCGGGCTGCGGGACCACCAGAGCGTCTAGGACAGGAGCCTCCTCCACGGCTGGAGCAACAACGGTCGCGAGTTGGGCCTCGTCTCCGATGGTGGCGGTGGCGGCGGCATGAGCTTCGTCGGCCATCTCTAGTTTTGGGAGTGGAGTGGAGTGGGTGTGTTTTGGGAGGCAGACAGGCGGGCTAGGGGAGGACGCGAGAGGGTAGCCCTCCGTGTCCGCGGCCACGCAAACACGGCCTAGATTTGGGCCGGCTTTGGGTCATCCCGGACGCCGTGGCCATCCGTTTTAGGGATGGGTCCGCGCGCTGGGCCGCGTTTTTGTCCGGTTCGACCCATCCGGACGCGCGGGCGCGGGATGGGTCGCCGCGTTGGAGATGCCCTAAGGCACCTCACACCATGTAGGTAAAAGGAAGACGGGTACCACCTGCCAGGGACCCAACTGCCTCCTCTCCCGCCTCTCTTGCGTGACGTGCTGCCCTCCTGTCGTCGTCCATTTCGACGTAGTAGTTGGACTGTGCTTTCTTCTACAATGCATCCCGTCACCCAATCGTCTTTTTCGCTGCCGACTGTTTATCGACTCACTCCCCAACGCGACGGCTACTCCGCTGCACACTGCGCACCCAAGATGTTCGACTGTTTGATTGGTAGGCGCCGCCGCTCATGGTTACGTCTCTCTTGCCGTCGCTGGTTTCATTAACAATTTATTTTGCCTCCTAGCCATGGACAACGACGACAAGATGACGCAGGAGAATGACGCCTTTAGCGCCGATATTCAGGATCACTTGTCGATCCTTGCTTGCCTTCAAAAAAATGCATGCCGTCAAGCATAAGAAGGGGCCATGAGGTGGAAGTTTCAAGCTTGGAAGAAAGAAATCGAAGCCCCGACAGGGGTCATACAATGCTCTAGACTACTTTATCGACGGGGTAACATACTGCAGTGTGGTACGGCTATGAAAGATTAAGACATGTGGGTTTGTCATTCATTATTTGGCATGTCGGGATCGCACAATGACATCAATATCCTATGGCGATCCTAGGTGTTATCCAAACTTGTGGAAGCTCATGCTCTAGCATAAAACTATAATATCAATGGCAACTCATATGCCAAAGGGTACTATCCAGCCGATGGTATCTATCTAAAATGGGCTACATTTATCAAAATAATCTCCGAGCCTCTTGGTCAGAAGAAGTTCGACTTTGCAGACCGTTGGGAGAGTTGCAAGAAGGATGCCGAGCGGGTAGTTGGTGTGCTCTAATCTCGATTTGCTATTGTTCGGTACCCTGCGCTTATCTGGTGTCAAGATGAAATGTGGGAGGTGATGCATGATTGATCATGCACAACATAGTCATCAAGAGTGACCAGAAGACTCAAGCAAATGACTATGTTGGTCCCTATGAGTGTCAGGATCCTCTTACGGATATCGATCACCAGGCCCTGCAGATTTTGTTGATTTCATGTGTATGCATGACTCCTGAATACTCATCAGCAATTGCAAGATGATCCATAGAGTATATGTGGAGGCTGAAAGGAGAGTCATCAAATGTGTTAGCGGCTTGATCAAGTTGAGCTCCAAATTATTTGATTCATTGTATGTTTTATTTTCAGTTGCAAACAATATTATCAAACATATTTATTTGTGTGTTTAATTGGTTGTGTGTTCAAATGCTTAAAGAATTGAAAAAACATAAAAACCCTATTTGGGGCCGCGTTTGGGTGGCGCGAGTGGAAACATATACGCCCTATAGACGGCACCACGTGACAACATCCCCCTAACGATCGATTTGGCGCTTCTACAGGACATCATTGGGGGACGCGACTAGAGATGCTCTAACAATTTTTGGGTCGTTGCACTGGTTGCTGCTTTGGACTTTATTAATTTAGTTTTGCTAGAAATCAGGCTCCTGATTTTTTTTTTATGTCTAATTCTATTCCTTAGCTATTGGATTTGTCTTGTGATTTGTGCTGATATGACAGTTGCAAGTGGGTTGCAACCGAGATTTCTCTAATTGTAGGTGGGTGCAACTGATATTTCTCTAGTTACAAGTAGGTTGCAATTGAGATATCTCTAGTTGCAAGTAGACTGCCACTGAGATTTCCCTAGTTGCAAGTGGGTTGTGACTAAAGAAAATTCATACCGTTGAATTTGCTTTAACATTCGTGCTAGCCTAAGAGTTTCAACTAGGTTGTAACTGAGACTTGATGACATCACGTGACTGAAATTTAGTTAAGCCTAAGTCATCTGAAATCTAAACATGCTCTTATTAATTTATTAAATCTGAGATCTTTGAATCTTCCATTTAAGAAGGCAAGTGAGGGGCTAAACTGCAGAAGAAGGAACCGTTGAACCACCTATATAGGAGGGACTGTGGGTTAATTCCCCGATAAAAAAATGGCCTACGTCCGATTTTGATTTAACAGTAAAGAAACTTACCCTTAGGAGCGGATCCTAATTGTTCCAAATCTTTGGTTTCGTAGGGGTGGCGATCTGTGATCTGTAACATGTCTCTTTTATGTTATATGAATGTAAATTAATGTTAGCCATTTTATCTCAGGAGTTAGTGCAAAAGGTCAATGGTCCCCGATTCAGAATGCTTACTTGTTGGATGATTTTTGTTCATTTCAATGAAGACCGCTATTTTATAAACATATATAAGCTCTTGTGCACTATTGTCGAAGAAGTGAATTTGACTCATCTTTGTATCCTAGATATGAGAATCTTGTCAGTGTACTCCTTTTCAAGAATTGAATCAATCTTGTTAGTGATCAATTGTGGAATAATTGCTTGAATCCTATCAATGTTCATTTGTTGAGAATTGCATTATCTAGTGGTACAATCTATCTACAATGATGTCTGAATGCCTGAATGCTAAACTAATTGCATTTGGGGGCAAGCTAGGGGCAGGGAATACTACAAACAGCCGGCACACCTCTTTACCGGCAGTTCACTCTGAATGCCAGGAAAGAAATATAACAGCCGGCAAAGATGAGTCTAGGGAGCCAAAAGAACTGCCGGAGAAGGGAAAACAGCCGGCAAAAATCTTTGCCGGCAGGGTTTTAGAGGGCAGGCCAAATAGCCGGGAAAAATCCTTTGCCGGCACTTAAATTGCCACGTTATGTGATCTTTCCCGACAGATAATATGCACTAACATTTGGTCCATGGTATAGTGGATGTTACCCTCAAATTGGATCTTGTAGGCCGAGGACGGATATTCATGACCGGTCGTGAGATTCCAAGGGATCGTGTCTGGAATTTTCATCTATGTGCACTTGTTGAAGCTCGGTTCAAAGGGACTAGAATGTGTTGGACGGAGAGACCCTGCATGGTATTGATCTTGTGTACCCAATAATTGTCTTGCATGGCTTAATTTGGAGATGCTACTTTTTCTGGATTTTGACAGGGTGGGGATATGTCCTTTGGCTTTAGCCCTTGCAACCAAGGAGACTGCCTGAATTCCTCCTTCGGGTCGTCATTGCCACTTCTGCCGCATACAATAGAGATCCATATAAATTTCCTAGGCTTATTTCTTTCCTCTGGCGGCAAAAAGAAGTGTTGAATAGCAAGTTGTCAGAGTGGAAGATTGAGTGGTGGCAAGTGATTGATATCTACACGTGGTGGCAAGTGATTTGTATCTTTTTTTTATAAAGAATGCTTCTATTCAGATATGCCGGTTTGATCCCTCGAAGGTGCTCATAGAGATAGGGTGTGAGTGTATGCCTATCTACACGTTTTAAATAATAAATCCATATGGAAAATGAAGATACCTCTCAAAACAAAGGTCTTTGCATGGTATCTTCGTCGAGGTGTGATTCTTACTAAAGATAACCTTGTAAAACGTAACTGGCATGGTTGTATGAAATGTGTGTTCTATCACGAAGAAGAGACAATAAAATACCTTTTCTTCAACTGCAAGTTGCTAGATTTATATGGTCAATCATTCAGATATGTTCTACCTTATCCCCTCCCCGTAGCATTGTAAACATTTTTGACAATTGGCTAAATGGGGTGGATTTTAGGTACAAAACAATTATCAGAGTGGGAGTGATTGCGGTTGCATGGTCGCTTTGGCTATGTAGAAATGACAATGTTTTTAATGACAAAAATTCTTCTCTTATGCAGGTCATCTACCGGTGTACGGCTTTGCTCCGTTCATGGTCGCCACTTCAACGTTCGGAGGATCGCGACCTCTTTATGGAGGCGTCTAAATGATTGGAGAACACGGCCACGGAGTTTATTTCCCAACATGGGTGGCTGCATAGTCGGAGGATTGAAGCCAACGGAGCGTCATAGTAGTTGGTTTTTTATCTTTTTATATCTTATTTCGATGGATCCTAGACTTATAAACTTTTGACTACCTTGCTAATTACGCTTAACAAGATTGTCCTTAGTAAGAATTACTCCCCTACGAAGATACCAAGCAAAGACCTTCATCTTCAATTAAATCTTCATAGACCAGATTTTTGTATTCTTAAAAACTGGCGTATCGGATTGGATCAACACATTATACATAAAATCAACAGAGAATTTACAGCTCTCATTAGATTCCATCGAATCACATCAGACCCGTGCGACAACTGGACCCTCTCGAGTCGTTGAAGCAAGGTAGTCCAGGCCACAAGCCTGGGACCTATGAGGTCACGTCTGAAAGCCATTTCCAATGGTGAATTTTGCATCACTGTTGCCAGGGTATCAGATTTGTGGCGTACAATACTATATAAAGTTGGATACTGTTCTCGAAGAGTGGTGTTTCCTAACCACTTGTCTTCCCAGAACCTTATCTGCGATCCATCCTTAATTGAGAAAGATGTATATGGAAAGAAGAATTTCTTAGTCGCCATAAGACCAGCCAAAAGTGTGAGTCACCAGGTTTCCATATCACCTGAGACAAAGCCTTTGAGCCTACATACTTTCTTTTGAGAATTGTTTGCCATATACCTTCTTCTCAAAGAAGTTTGAATAACCATTTTCCAAGTAGGGCTCGATTCTTGATCTCGAGATCATGAATTCCAATCCTCCCTGGTCTCTTGGTCAGCAAACCACATTCCATTTAGCTAGTCGGTATTTATTTTTCTCACTATCTTCTTGCCAAAAGAATCTAGATCGGAAATAATCCAACCGTCACAATACTCCTTTAGGCAACTGGAAGAAGGAAATCATATACAGTACCATATTACTTAGCACTGAGTTAATGAGAACCAACCGCCCACCTAGAGATAGTAACTTTCCTTTCCAACTTGATAAACGCTTCTGAAGTCTTTCCTCGACATGTTTCCATTCAGTTAAAGTGAGCCGCCGATAATGAATCGGAATGCCTAGGTAGGTGATAGGAAACTGACCAATCTCGCAGCCAAAAGTTCAGCATACAAAGAGGCCTCATCGTGGGCTTCGCCAAAACAAAACAATTCACTTTTATGAAAGTTTATTTTTAGACCTGATAGCTTCTCAAAAGCTGACAGAATCAACTTAAGATTCTTTGTCTTTTCAAGGTCATGTTCCATAAATAGAATTGTGTCATCGGTGTATTGAAGGATCGAAAGACCACCATCAACAAGATGTGGTACTACCCCTTCAATATGACCATCCGCTTTTGCACGCTCAATAATAATAGCAAGCATATCCACCACTATGTTAAACAACATGGGCGATAATGAATCTCCTTGCCGTAATCCCTTTTTCGTCTGAAAGTATTTGCCCACATCATCATTAGCTTTGATGGCAACACTTCCTCCGAAAATGAAATTATGAATTAAAGCGCGCCACTCATCAGAAAAACCTTTCATCCTGAGTGTCTGTTGCAGGAAAGACCATTTGACTTTATCATAAGCCTTTTCAAAGTCAATCTTTAAAATAACACCATTTAACTTTTTCCTATGAAGCTCATGCACTATTTCATGCAAGGTTACTACCCCGTCTAGGATATTCCTTCCTTGCATAAAAGCCGTCTGAGACGGTCGTACAACATGATAAGCAACCGAGTTAAATCTTAAGGTTGCGGTTTTTGTGAATATCTTAAAGCTTACATTAAGGAGGCAGATAGGTCGGTATTGTTGAATCCATTCTGCTTCCATAACTTTTGGCAATAATGTCATCTCACCGAAATTAAGACGAAACAACTCTAACTGATCATCGTGCAATGCAGAGAACAAAGTTAACATGTCCACCTTGATAATGTCCCAGAAGTTTTGATAGAACTTTGCTCTGGTGCTCTATTATGCTTCATTTGGAAAACCGCCTTCTTCACCTCCTCCTCAGAATAAGGGGCAGTAAGAAAGGCATTTTTTTCCGCGGATACTTGGGGAATATCCTGGATTCTGGATTCTTCCATAGTGAAAGTTCCTTCTTCCGGTTCCCCAAATAGATTCTTATAATAATTAGTAATGTAAGATTTGAGACGTTCTTGTCCAACAATCGTACCCTCATCTTGAATCAGAGAATGAATAAGTTTCTTCCTATGTCTGCCATCAGCGACAGAATGGAAGTATCTTGTGTTCGAATCTCCTTCAAGAATAAATTATACTTTTGATCGTTGATACCATTTCAGCTCCTCCTCTCTTAACATGGAAGCTATTTGCGCATTATATTGACTCTTAAGTTCAACTTCTTGCGCTCATAGCAACCGTGTCTTGGCAAGAGCTTCCAGGTCATTAATATATTTTTTCGATAAAGAGGTCATTAATATATATATATATTATTATATTACGGTATAACAGAGTAGGTACAATGCGTCGGAACTTAGGTGCATTGCAGGTCAAGTGATAAGCACTAGCTAGTGTGATGTGTGAACAAAACACGCACAGATTTTATTTACTGCTCCGTGGATATGTATAATGAGTGACAAGCTAAAGTTACATCAACCCAAATAAGTCAAGAGTACACAGCTTGAGTACATGTGTAAGGAAAGGAAGCCGTCCTGCATAGTGGCATGCAGCTTTAGTGTCTGTCAAATGCGATCGAGGTTGCTTTCCTTGGTAATGCTTGTCGCAGTAAACGGTAGCTCAAAAGCTTTGTGCTTCTCAAAATCGTCGTCTCGCTCAACTTGTTTCATATGATCGTTGCTCTTGCCCCAGATGAGAGCGTAGACACCGATAACAATAACCATAGCGCCAATAATCCTACATCAGTGAATGGATCAATAGCCATCGTATAGAAAACAGAGTATATAGATTTTATTTTGCAGTGTGAAACATGTAGATGTAGATACCTTCCCAGTGTGATCACCTCGGAGAGAATGAAAGAGCCTAGCACGGTGACTATGATCATGCAGAGAGGGCTGAAAGCAGTGACGAACACCGGCCCCCTCTCCTGGATCACTATCCCTTGCACATAGTAAGCAACCCCAGAACACATGATCCCCTGCAGTTTGTTAATTATATAAGCGCACAGCAACCATTATTCACCATAGCCAGCCACAGGAGTAAGTAATTCGTCGTTTCAACTTGGTTCCAACTTACAGAGTAGACGGCGGTGAAGAGCCTCATGTCGAAGCCGATGGCCCAAGCCTTCATGTCATGCTCCATCACCAGCGCCACCGCGCCGCTCTGCATCACCCCCATGCCGCATATCAACGTCGTCAGGGACAGCTCCGACGGGTAACTCCTCAACGTGTGCGACTGAAAATCACAAACCAAATCGATTTAGTAATTTCTCACCGCCAAGATATATATCTGCAGTTGACAAGAGAAAGTGTGACTTCACAATATATATCTCCGCAGTTGCAAACTTGCAATAGATATACAACTGAAACAGAAGGCAAGAGAAGAGCGTGACTTGACCTGGAGTATGAAGAAGGCGGACCAGCAGAAGCAGCTCAGCAGGATCATGAAGATGCCCATGAGCCAGCGGCCGCTGCTGTGGCTGGCGCTGTCCGCGATGGCGTGGCCGGCGGAGTGCTTCGTCCACGGGAAGTTGACCACGGGGCCGCTGAAGAGTATCATGAGCAACGCTCCCCCGACAGTGATCAGAGTGCCGGCGATCTTCGCCTGGCTCCGCCGCTCCCTGATGTTTATTCTCTCCATCCTATGTTGTATAACATGTTATTGGCAGTCAATTTCATCACAAACTTAAGCACAAGATTCTTAAAACGGAGAAACCGACTTGTTTGGAGTTTCACCTGAGCAGTATGGCGTTTACAAATGTTACGGCAGGCAATATGTTGGTGAGCGCCGACGAGAAGCTCGCCGACGTGCTATTGGCTCCCATGTAGAAGAAGTTCTGGTCAAGCACAGGCCTTGAACAATTGGAGAAAACAACTGTGAGGATGGATCAAGGAAAGGCACCGTGAATTAAATGCATTATTACATGGAAATCGATCATTACTCAAGTAGCGCCAGCGCGAGGACCTTGAAGAACAGTGAGAGGGTCATTTTGGCCCTTGTTTTCCTGTCACGCCAAAAGAAGAGTAGACATGGTGTTATGGGACAACAAGGCACTTTGTCTGCTACTGTTCAACGAAAAGTTGACAACGAGGGACAAAGGGAACTGCTACTGTTCTTATAGTTGCTTCTGAATATGCATGGTCACAAGTACTTCACATTCAAGCTAATTCACCAAGCTCAATTAAGAGTACTTAATTGTTGTGAAGATTGAAAATATAATTATCTATTGTGTATTACCAGACACACTATACACAGAAAGGTAATGCAAGAATTAGCATAAACCCTTTTTAAACCTGTTACACATTTGCGTTATTTCAAGGGCTTCAATGCCACATCCATTTAGACGTACATGTCAACATTTTTAAAATTAATCGATGAGCATAAACTTTGTATCATATATTTTTAGAAGACGACAAATTATCTATAGTATGCAAATATCTGCTAGGAACCTTAGTGTTGTTCCCATCAGTACGCCTAGCTTGTACTATTTTTGGACATCTTTGTTTGCCTACAAAATCAAAATGATATTTCCGGCAAACTGAACATAACAGAGCACAACTTTCGAATCGATCACAAAGCAGAACTCCTCCAAAGCACATCGTACAACTCGAGTAGCCAATTTGACTAACTTAACCATAGTTAAGCACCACCATGGATGGATGCACACCAATAACTGAAATACATGCTATCCACATGAAAATAAAGCTAAAGCTAGCACAGAGACGATCAAATAGACGAGTTTAACGATTTTAAAAAAATGCATGGTGACCAGTGAGAATCTAGCTATAGGGACGATGCACGAATCAGAGCTAATAACAACCTCTCAAACCATAGCGCGAAGGGCGCCATGACGACGGCGGCGACGGCATTCCGGTAGACGACGAGGACGTAGTGGCTCATGCCCTGCCGCAGCGAGGCGACGGAGATGAGGAAGAGGCCGGCGAAGCCGAACTGGAGGAAGACCATGGCCAGGTAAGGCATCACTTTCCTCCATTTCCCGGCGAGTTCCATGTGACCCTCTCAACTAACTGCCTCGACTGGATGGATGGCTATATGTATCGAGCACCGATGGCCTGGTACGCCTGCCTGCCTGCTTGGTGAGTTATCATGCAAGATCGCCAAGCGCACCCTTATATACACACTCACCCGGGACTGCCAACCTGGACGGCTGGATTGCCCCATACGCTACTGTATGTTTGTGGTCTCAAACTTAACAAAGCCGACGTAGTGACGCTTGCTAGGAGCGTACGTGTTTTGGGCCGTTCGATCAAATCAGGACATCGCAATCAGGTCAATAACGACCGTCCATCTGATAACTCTAAAAATGATCAAATCTCCGGTATATTTCCACCCGATAAAGAGCAATACATTAATGCCAGGATTATCCAAGAATGCCAAGAGTTAGCCCCAACATGGAGGTGCCCCATCGTGGATGGCTTAACCCATAGAGGAATGTGATGAAGTGCTCAGGAGAGGTGATAGCCCTTTGTTTTGTTGTCGAGGTAACCAAGAGCGTTGGGTGATACGTGAAGCCGTGAGTACAGGTAAGTGTCGTGGAGTCATGGACGCTATTGTGCGCGGATGATAAAGACAAGGACTTGACCAGGGCAGCCGTTGAATAGGGTGTCGATGCCGAAGATGATATTGTCAAATTCGTCGCACACAAGGAGCCACCAAGTTTGCCAAGTCTAGGGATACGTCGGGCCGAAGGCATACGGTGGTGTAGGTAAGACCCAATGTGACCATTGCGAACTTTTGGCCAAGTCAGAGAGACTAGCAGAGGAGGACCCGAGACTTCATAGTGGTGAAGGACATTGCCGGTGCATGCCCGGATAGTCGAAGATGTGAAGGTGTAGTCAGGGTTGAGACGATGACAGTGGCTACAAAGTTGTAGTGGATGTAGACGAAGGTGTAGTCAACACAAAATTAGATTTCCTAAAGTGGCCATGCATAATGTGTGTAGGGACGCAGATGCGACACTTAAATAGGGCTGGAAGAACCCGACGCCGTGATGAAGTCCATATACAGATGCTGATCACCCACGCCTACGGAGGAAGTGTGGTGGTGGCCAAGGACATTTGTGCTCGGGGAAAACGAAGATGAACACATGAAGTGAGCTATGACCCAAGCGGGGCAACATTGCAGCACCTTGACAGTCGATGCAACAGCATGAGACCACCTATGATGTACACGCCTGGAAAGGTGCCTTCTGCATGCAACCGGTAGCAAGAACCAAGGGCGGTGAGTTGCTTTCCGGAGTGGTAACACATCCGCAGCCCAATGCTCAAGTGGTGGTGATTCCCGCGTTCCCATGAACGAAGCAAAAAAGTGGACCGATGGTGGATCACGCATGGAATGGGGACCCAATAGTGAT
Source organism: Lolium rigidum (assembly GCF_022539505.1). Classification (NCBI taxonomy): domain Eukaryota; kingdom Viridiplantae; phylum Streptophyta; class Magnoliopsida; order Poales; family Poaceae; genus Lolium; species Lolium rigidum. Next base: position 245,695,618 of record NC_061511.1, read on the forward strand.
GCGCGGAGGCATCCCTTGTGTGGCGCTCCCGAATTCTCCGCACGGCTCGTGAAGAACATCCAACCGATGAAGAGTCCACAACAATGTTAGAGCATATGCGCAGAACATCCAAAACTCTATCTACTGGTTGGCAGCCCCGGGCAGAGATCATGGATATGGTTCTCCTAGAGACGAGGCGGCAGAAATGTGTTTAGAGGCTAAGTTGAAGCGTAATGTCTTCATTGTTATATTGAGCATCTAAGACCGAAAACCAAGTAAGATAAACTTGAACAGCTTGCCGCCCTCCAACGGGTTCGGTGGACATAGGTGTGTGTACCCTTAATGGATATAAAATCGCAAAAATCCTAAATAAAATAAAATAAATATCATAGATCGTGCATGTAGAGAATATATGCATCTATGCGCATGTCAATTTAATTTAAACTAAAATACAATAGTATATAACTTGTTTGGAAATATCAAAATATCCTAGTAACAATAGAAGGACTGGAATTTTGTTGTTTAAAGAACTACAGAATTCCATTTTCTCAATTTTTTAATGTAGGTCATAAAATTTTATTTTTTCTTTTGAAAACTTGCGAGAGTAGATAATATGTACATGTGTTATTTGGTTTACCTTTTTATGAAACTTCTAAATACCATTTCTAAGATTATTTAGGAATCAGGTCCTACCCATGTTCTCGGCTACTATCGCCCTCCCTCCCTGCTTAATGTTGGTTCTGACTAAGGAATTTTAATTACGTTGATGCCGTCTTAAAATTGACTTGCATGTTTTTTCCAGCGACACATTTTGAGAACAACCAGAAATTTCCTGAGAGCAATAAAGTCCTGAGAACTATCATATTTTTTTGTTCAAGTTAGCATCAAATTTCTTGTTCAAGTTAGCATCATGTATTCCTGTTCAACTGCACGCTTGCACAGATTATGTTGGTTCAGCCCTGCTAGCCCTGTGCTAACATGGTTGGGTTAGTGCACTTCAACGGTCCCTATCTGATTTTCCACACGGATGTTTGAGAGTGTAAAGGAAGACATTTTAGATTTTACCCGTAGTGTGGTAGTCGGGTTATACGGTGGTATACTGCTATAGAAAAAATTCCGCTTGGATGTTTGTAGTAGATGGAAGTTTATTATTTTCTATAAGTGTTCCACTACATGTGTACAAAAATATTGTACTTCGATTTAACTGATGGCAAGCTTGGTTGGATTCCAATTCCATGTCCAATTTCAGTCTACTGCATCTGCAAAGTTCATAATAGAATTTATTACAAAGTACTCCATGATAGAGTGGAAAATGGTACAATATTGCTTCGAAGCCGGATGTGACATTAGAGTGTTTATTAGTAGTGAAATGGGCGTTTAATAAATGTGTTTAGTGATGGACATAATGAACGTAAAATGATAGAATAATAACTCATGTGGTAAGGAGCGTGATCGCCATTCTCAACACTTACTACCAGCTTAGATTTCAAGAGAAAATATACCCGAGAGCGGGTGATTATGGCGGCAAAAATATAGTAATGGTTGAGTAAACGCGTAAATAGTGAATCTTTGTGGCCAATATTATTTATATATATTATTTAATCTATTAGATGGTAGTAACTTCAAAGTCATGGGCTATGGAAACGATTATAGCGATTTGCGCGAGTTGGAGAAAACACTAGCCCATAGCATCGACAGACATGTTGTTGCATAAAGGGAACTCAAAAAACAATGGTGGCATTGTTGGAGTTAGGTGAGTACGAAGCCCAATGATAGCAAAAAAAAAGAGCCATGGCAATGCATATACATTCAACTAGGGAGAAGTGTGGATGCCCATAAGTATGCCCATATACTATGAGAAATATCTGGATCCATGCAAAAACAATGTGCTCATCAACATGGATGGGTCTTGCTCATCGTGTCTAGGGAAGAGTACAGAGTTCGGGTTTTGTGAATAAAATTGAGTGACCTTTTCATAATCAACATTTAATTCTTCTTTATATCGTAGCAACATAGGGATGTGGAGGCATCAACACAAGTTTTATTTTTGAAGATGTGTGGAGACAATTATGGACACAATCATATGAAGTTGGTTATGGTAACATGCGGATGACAATGAGGAGTGAGGGAAATGATCGAGATGAAGTGTAACATGCCGACTCTCAAGCTTTTATACATGTGGCTCTTTTCGTAAATTTTGTTTACATGTGTCAATTGGACCGGGACCAACGCACGGGCATTCAACTAGTAGTGCTAGTATCATGCATATTTATCCCACAAAAATGATGATGTGGCAGCTAATTAAGGAGGAGAGAGGACATTAGAGTAACATATGTGGATATTGTATCATAGCGTATATCACGAGAAAATTTAATGCCAAACAAATCTTGTACACAAATTTGCATTGAGATTCTAAAAAGCAATAAATATAGCGCGGCTATGATACTACTCTATAATACTACCCACTCTAGAGATAGTATCATACACAAATATCATATGCATGATACTACTACATGATACATACCAGTATAACCAGCCTAAGAGATTCTTATTATTAATGCTCGTAGACTCACACTAGGAGGAAGATCAGGGGAGCCACCAAGTTCCCAGTTGCAAAGGGGCGCCCCTAAGGGAAACTCTGAAATGAACTGGGCGGCATTTGCACCTACCTGAACTCATTCTCCCATTGGCTGAGTGAGAGGTGGGCCTGCAACTGCGGTGGCAATTTTTTTTGAGGGCAATCAACAATACATCGAAGAATACACATATGTAGGACCCATCGGGGGAGAGAAAAAGGCAAGGAAGTTAAAGCACGGGCGAAGTGTCAGATGGCTCCCCCAAATGATGGTCCTCTCTCCCGGCTGGCGCCGATGGATGAGCAGGGAGGTGCAGGGATCTGCGGTGAGGTGCAACGACGACCGATAGACGGGGCGCCAGCGGCGGCGTCCCTCCTTGATGTTTTGTAGCGCCGCCCCTCAAGCCATGTTGACGAGGAGCGGGGATGGCACTGGTGAAGAAGGTGGGAAGGGTGCATGACGGTGGACATCGCCATGGAAGGTCCTTGGAGCCCCGCAACGAGCACCTATCTAGGCCGGCCACCATCATCGCGGACGTGTAGGAGGAGAGGTGGCACGGCCACTCGGGGCCGCGGTCGGAGATGGCGGCGAGCCGTAGGGCGTGCAGCAACATGCATGTGCGCGAGCAGAGCGGCAGTGATAGGCGGCGTGGCGCATGGCGAAGGTGGACGGTGAGCGGGATGCATCTGGCCTTGGCCTGGTAGTCGCGGACCTCGCGGAGATGAAGCTGCACGACGCTCGCACTCCCGTCGTCGGTGCTAACCCACCGCCGGCCGGAGGTTGCCGCCGATCCTCCCACATAGGCGCGAGGCCGAGGGCCGCCGCTGCTCATCCCCCCGTCCGGCGGAGGCCGCCGCAGCTCCTCCCACACGGGCGCTAGCCGAGCGCCACCGCTGCTCATCTCCCGCTGGGCGGACGCCTCCGCTGCTGATCCTCCCGCACAGGCGCGAGGCCCACCGATGCTCCTCCCGCACAGGCGCGAAGCCCACCGCTGCTCATCCCCCGCCGAGCGAACGCCACCGCCATTGCTCCTCCCTCATTCACTACTAGGAAGACCAATATAGGTAGGAATGTATTCTGTGGCGCACCTAATAGTGTGTGCTCTACAAAAATATTTCTGTGGCGCATATAAAAATTTGCTCCATAGAAATTTTGACTTTATGTGGCGCATGTAATACTGGTGCGCCACCGAATTGAGGCTTTCTGTGGCGCATGTGGACGGATTCGCCACAGAATCTCTATGGGGCCCACGCGGGGTCTAGTACTACACATATTCGAAGGGAATTCTGTGGCGCATATGCCTACATGCGCCACTGATACGTCTCAAACGTATCTATAATTTCTTATGTTCCATGCTACTTTTATGATGATACTCACATGTTTTATACACACTTTATGTCATTATTATGCGTTTTCCGGAACTAACCTATTGACGAGATGCCGAAGGGCCAGCTTGTCGTTTTCTGCTGTTTTTGGTTTCAGAAATCCTAGTAAGGAAATATTCTCGGAATCGGACGAAATCAACGCCCCGCATCTTAGAAATCCACGAAGCTTCCAGAACACACGAGAGCCACCAGAGGGGGGCCACAGGGCCACCAGACGCCAGGGCGGCGCGGCCCAAGGGGGGGCGCCCCCCTATTGTGTGGCGCCCCCGTCAGCCTTCCGACTCCGCATCTTCGCCTATTTAAAGGTCCCTGACTTAAATCTTCGATACGGAAAAGCCACGCTACAAGAGACCTTCCAGAGCCGCCACCATCGCGAAGCCAAGATCTGGGGGACAGGAGTCTCTGTTCCGGCACGCCGCCGGGACGGGGAAGTGCCCCCGGAAGGCATCTCCATCGACACCACCGCCATCTTCATCACCGCTGGTGTCTCCCATGAGGAGGGAGTAGTTCTCCATCGAGGCTAAGGGCTGTACCGGTAGCTATGTGGTTAATCTCTCTCCTATGTACTTCAATACAATGATCTCATGAGCTGCCTTACATGATTGAGATTCATATGAGTTTTGTATCACTATTCATCTATGTGTTACTCTGGTGATGTTATTAAAGTAGTCTATTCCTCCTCCATGGTGTAATGGTGACAGTGTGTGCATCATGTAGTACTTGGCGTAGGTTATGATTGTAATCTCTTGTAGATTATGAAGTTAATTATTGCTATGATAGGATTGATGTGATCTATTCCTCCTTCATAGTGTGATGGTGACAGTGTGCATGCTATGTTAGTACTTGGTGTAATTGCAATGATCTATCATGCACTCTAAGGTTATTTAAATATGAACATCGAATGTTGTGGAGCTTGTTAACTCCGGCATTGAGGTGCTCTTGTAGCCCTACGCAATTAGTGGTGTTCATCATCCAACAAGAGAGTGTAGATTGGTTTTATTATGTGATCAATGTTGAGAGTGTCCACTAGTGAAAGTATGATCCCTAGGCCTTGTTTCTAAGCATCGAAACTCCGTTTACTTACTGTTCTGTTGCATGTTTACTCGCTGCCATATTTTATTCAGATTGCTATTACCACTCATATACATCTATACCACCTGTATTTTACTATCTCTTCGCCGAACTAGTGCACCTATACATCTGACAAGTGTATTAGGTGTGTTGGGGACACAAGAGACTTCTTGTATCGTGATTGCAGGGTTGCTTGAGAGAGATATCTTTGACCTCTTCCTCCCTGAGTTCGATAAACCTTGGGTGATCCACTTAAGGGAAACTTGCTGCTGTTCTACAAACCTCTGCTCTTGGAGGCCCAACACTGTCTACAAGAATAGAAGCACCCGTAGACATCAAGCACTTTTCCGGCGCCGTTGCCGGGAGGAAAGGTAAAAGGCACTCACACTCCGGTCCCAGGTAACTAAGTACTTTTTCGTTGCCGTTGTGTGTGTGCTCGAAGCTATTTCCTTTAGATCCTGCAATTGCATCTTTTTGTTTCTTGTTTTACACTAGTAAGGCATAATGGAAAACATCTGTGAGCTTTTTATACTATTTCCTGAGTCAAGACATGAATGGTTTAATGCGAAAATTAAAAAACCTATGGAATCTTATTTGCATGCTAGTAGCAATGATATTAGTATGAACGCTTTGAACACCATTGTTGCTAATGATATGGAAAATTCTAAGCTTGGGGAAGCTGGTTTTGATTAGCATGATATTTTTAGTCCCCCAAGCATTGAGGAGAAAATTTTCTTTGATGATACTTTGCCTCCTATTTATGATGATTATAATGGTAGTGGTCTTTTGGTGCCGCCTACTATGGAGAGTAAATTTGATTATGATTACAATATGCCTCCTATATTTGATGATAGCCACTTTGATGAATTTGCTCCCACTATTACTAATAAAATTGATTATGCTTATGTGGAGAGTAGTAATTTTATGCATGAGACTCATGATAAGAATGTTTCATTTGATAGTTATATTGTTGAGTTTGCTCATGATGCTACTGGATATTATTATGAGAGAGGAAAATATGGTTGTAGAAATTTTCATGTTACTAAAACACCTCTCTATATGCTGAAATTTTTGAAGTTACACTTGTTTTATCTTTCTATGCTTGTTGCATTATGCTTCATGAATTTGTTTATTTACAAGATTCCTATGCATAGGAAGTGGGTTAGACTTAAATGTGTTTTGAATTTGCTTCTTGATGCTCTCTTTTGCTTCAACTCTTATTTCTTGCGAGTGCATAATTAAAACTGCTGAGCCCATCTTAATGGCTATAAAGAAAGCACTTCTTGGGAGATAACCCATGTGTTTATTTTACTACAGTACTTTTTTTTATATTTGAGTCTTGGAAGTTGTTACTATTGTAGCAACCTCTTCTTATCTTTATTTTATCGCATTTGTTGTGCCAAGTAAAGTCTTTGATAGTAGGGTTGATACTAGATTTGGATTACTGCGCAGAAACAGATTTCTTGCTGTCACGAATTTGGGTATGATTCTCTGTAGGTAACTCAGAAAAATCTGCCAATTTACGTGCGTGATCCTCAGATATGTACGCAACTTTCATTCAATTTGGGCATTTTCATCTGAGAAAGTCTGGTGCCTCATTAAAATTCATCTTTACGGACTGTTCTGTTTTGACAGATTCTGCCTTTTATTTTGAATTGCCTGTTTCGCTCACATGTATATTTGTTTGTTTCACCTCAACTCTTATGCTTGCTAATTAACCTTGCTAGCCAAAGACCTGTACTGAGAGGGAATACTTCTCGTGCATCCAAACCTGAACCCAAACCTATGCCATTTGTGTCCACCATACCTACCTACTGCATGGTATTGTCTGCCATTCCAAGTAAATACTTCATGTGCTACCTTTAAACAATTCAAAACTTATTACTTCTTATTTGTGCCAATGTTTTATAGCTCATGAGGAAGTATGTGGTGTTTTATCTTTCAGTCTTGTTAGGCAGCCTCCACTAAGGGACTAGTGGCTTCATCCACTTATCCTATAATTTTGCAATAAGAGCTGGCAACGGGGTTCCCAGCCCCAATTAATCAACTTTCATTAATAATCCTCTTCACATGTTTTGCCCTGATTCATCAGTAAGCAACTTAATTTTGCAATAGACACTCCTCCATGGTATGAGATTGTTGGAAGGCACCCGAGGATTCGGTTAGCCATGGCTTGTGTAAGCAAAGGTTGGGGGGAGTGTCACCCTTAAATAAACTAAAATACATGTGTAAACAAAAGAGAAGAGGGATGATCTACCTTGCTGGTAGAGATAACGTCCTTCATGGGAGCCGCTCTTTGGAGGTTTGTTTGGCAAGGGGGTTAGAGTACCCGCTACCAGTCGTTGACAACAACAAACACCTCTCAAAACTTTACTTTTATTCTCTTTATATGATTTCAAAACTGAAAAAGCTCTAGCACATGATTTAATCTCTGCTTCCCTCTGCGAAGGGCCTATCTTTTACTTTATGTTGAGTCAGTAAACCTATTTCCCTCCATCTCAAGCAAGCATTTGAGTTGTTGTGATCAAACTATTATATTGTGATTTACTTCATCATGTCTTTACTCTTTCTTGTTTAGTACAAGTTTTACCTTGAATGAATATAGCCTTGAAAGTCATCAATGATTAATATGATTGAGTATGCAAGTTTACCATAAGATATGAGAGTGCTGCTCAATAGATGAATATAATCCGTTAAATGTTCTCTGACCAAGAACAAAGTTTGCCATCGCCAATTATGATTCCTTATGCACCTTTATTTGTGACTACCTTATACTTGTTTCAAGATTGAGTTATATGAGGAAGTTGTTTACTATAATGTCTTGTGTGAATGAATATGATGCTTCTTGTCCGTATTTTATTTATCGACTCTTCACTCCATAAACATGTGGACCTGTTTACGGAGTTCGGTTTCGCTTGGGGACAAGCGAAGTCTAAGCTTGGGGGAGTTGATACGTCCAAATTGCATCACTATTTTATATCATAATTTGCTTGTTATTCATTGATATATTTCATATTGGGACACAATACTTATGTTATTTCATCTATTTTGCATGTTTCATGATTATTTGGAGATTGAGCACGGAGCCGAGGATTACTGCTGGAAAAAGCACCGTCGGGATGCGATATTTCGGAAGATCAATTGTGGAAGGAAGTTTTACGAAACTCCTATTTTTCCGGATGACGGAGGAAGCCGGAGGGGGAGCCAGGTGGACCCAGGGTGGGCCCACACCATAGGGTGGCGCGGCCCAAGGCCTGGCCGCGCCACCATGTGGTGTGGGGCCCCCTCGGCCCCTTTCGCCTCCTTTTCTTCGCGAAACCCTTCGTCCCGAAGACCTAAGCCACATAGGAATCCTCACGAAGGGTTACAGCCGCCTCTGCGGGGCGGAGAACACCGAGAGAGAAAAGAGCTCTCCGGCGGGCAGGAATCCGCGGGGAAATTCCCTCCCGGAGGGGAAATCGACGCCATCGTCACCGCCATCGAGCTGGACATCATCTCCATCACCATCATCATCATCTCCACCATCATCACCGCCATCTCCTCCGCAGCACCTCGTCACCGCCGTAGCAATTTGGGTTTGATCTTGATTGTTTGGTAGGGGAAACTCTCCCGGTATCTATTCATACTTGTTGTTGATGCTATTGAGTGAAACCATTGAACCAAGTTCATGTTCAGATTGTTATTCATCATCATATCACCTCTGATCATGTTCCATATGATGTCTCGTGAGTAGTTCGTTTAGTTCTTGAGGACATGGGTGAAGTCTAAATGTTAGTAGTGAACTATGGCTGAGTAATATTCAATGTTATGATATTTAAGTTGTGGTGTTATTCTTCTAGTGGTGTCGTGTGAACGTCGACTACACGACACTTCACCATTTATGGGCCTAGGGGAATGCATCTTGTACTCGTTTGCCAATTGCGGGGTTGCCGGAGTGACGAAACCTAAACCCCCGTTGGTATATCGATGCAGGAGGGATCGCAGGATCTCAGAGTTTAAGGCTGTGGTTAGATTTATCTTAATTACTTTCTTGTAGTTGCGGATGCTTGCAAGGGGTATAATCACAAGTATGTATTAGTCCTAGGAAGGGCGGCACATTAGCACAGGTTCACCCACACAACACTTATCAAAACAATGAAGATTAATCAACTGTATGTAGCGAAAGCACTAGACTAAAATCCCGTGTGTCCTCGAGAACGTTTGGTCATTATAAGTAAACAAACCGGCTTGTCCTTTGTGCTAAAAAGGATTGGGCCACTCGCTGCAATTATTTCTCTCGCATTTTACTTACTTGTACTTTATTTATCTGTTACATCAAAACCCCCGAATATTTGTACGTGAGCATTTACGGTGAAACCTTCATCGAAGCTGCTTGTCAACACCTTCGCTCCTCGTTGGGATCGACATTCTTACTTATCGAAGATACTACGATACACCCCCTATACTTGTGGGTCATCAAGACTATTTTCACGGCGCCGTTGCCGGGGAGTGAAGCGCTATTGGTAAGTGGAATTGGTAAGGAAAACCTTTCTTGTTTGTGCTGATTTTATTTACTCTGCTTGCTATAAGTCATTATGGAGAGATCTTCTCTTCAATTTCTATTTGGGAAATCTACTACTACTGCAACGGTAGTGGATGAGGCGCCAGGTGAGGAAGTAATACCATATAAAATACCTACGAAAATTATTGAACATGTTATGGATAACCGCTATGAAGGGGATGGAACTGTCCATCCTGGTGATCATTTACTTGTTTTTGCATGAATTATGCGGGTTATTCAAATGTGCAGGTATTGCTATGAATGAAGTTAGGAAGAAGCTATTCTCTATATCGTTGTCCGGTAAAGCGGCGCATTGGTATAAATTGTTGAAGAATGGTGATTCTCTTGATCGGGAGGACATTGTGCCTTTATTCTATTCCAAATTTTATCCTCCAAGTGAAATTCACAAAGATCGGAACCGCATATATAATTTACTGGCCTCATGATGGAGAGAGTATTGCCCAAGCTTGGGGAGATTGAAGTCTTTAATGCTCAAATGCCCCATTCATGAGCTTCCTGGTAATGTTATTATTGATAATTTCTATGCAAGACTTTCTTTTCAAGACAAGACCTTGCTTGGATACTTCTTGTTCTGGATCATTTACACGCAACAAAGAAGAGTTTAAAAGGGACCTTCTTGATCGGATCCAAGAAAATACTGAAGGTTGGGAGAACGACAAAGATAGAGAATCGGGTATAATTTATGATTATAAATGCATTGAAGCTTTTATGGATACTGATACATTTCGTAATATTAGTGCTACATATGGTCTTGATTCTCAAGTTGCTGCAAACCTTTATAAAGCTTTTGCCTCTCATTATGAATTGCCTAATAAGAATTTTGATAAGTATCATGAACCATATAAAGATAAAATTGATTCATCTATTAATAAGTGTGTTGTAATTGAAACTGCTGATCGTGTTATTCCTGAAGCTTATATTGAAAAAACTCCTTTTCCTGCTAAAATGAAAGAGTACTCTGTTATAAATAGTGCGGTTCATAAAAGTGAAAAGAAACCTAGAGAACCTGAAGAACAAATAAAAGTCGAACCTGCTGTTGCAATAGTTAAAGATCTTGTGACTGAAAATGTTGAGGATGGTCATATTATTTTCTGTGAAGATGCTTCTAATATTGTTTCACATCCTAATAAACCCAAACAAGCTAGTGTTCCTATGCTATCTGTTAAAATTGGTGATCATTGCTATTATGGTTTATGCGATATTGGTGCAAGTGTTAGTGCTATACCTTATGAGCTATACACGGAGATTATGCACGAAATTGATTCTTGTGAACTTGAAGATATTGATGTGGTTATTCAGCTGGCTAATAGAGAAACTATTTCACCAATTGGTATTGTTCGAGATGTTGAAGTTCTATGTGGTAAGATTAAATATCCTGCTGACTTTTTGGTACTTGGTTCTCTTTGCTAGTGATTATTGTCCTATCATTTTTGGTAGACCTTTTCTAAATACTTGTGGAGCTATTATAGATTGCAAGAAAGAGAAAATTTTGACTAAATTTGCTTGGTGAATCTTATGAGTTTAACTTCTCTAAATTTACTAAAACTCCTTATAAAGCTGATTTGCCTAGTAATGATTTTAAAATGGAGCAGTGTGCATCTATTGTTCTTGTTCCTAACAATCCTTTGCAGCAACATTTGGAGGATAGCGAGAGTGAAATTTTTAGGAAAGAAAGAGAGGAGCTTGAGGAGATTTTTCTTCGCCAACCTATTCTCAAACATGATTTACCGGTGGAAGACTTGGGTACAACACCGCCACCAAAGGAAGATCCTGTTTTTGATTTAAAGCCTTTACCTGATAATCTTAAATATGCTCATATTGATGATAAGAAAATATATCCTGTTATTATTAGTTCTAAACTTACAGAGTTTGAAGAAGAAAGATTATTGCAAATATTGAAGAAACATCGAGGTGCTATTGGCTATACTCTTGATGACTTGAAGGGGATTTCTCCCTCTATATGCCAACACGCCATTAATATGGAAGATGATGCGAAGCCTGTTGTTGAACCTCAGCGTCGTCTAATTCCCAAGATGAAGGATGTGGTAAGAAATGAGGTATTACGACTTCTTGAAGCTGGTATTATATATCCTATTGCTGATAGTAGATGGGTTAGTCCTGTGCATTGTGTTCCTAAGAAAGGAGGAATGACTATTGTGCCTAATGATAATGATGAGCTCATACCTCAAAGAGTAGTTGTAGGGTATAGAATGTGCATTGATTATCGAAAAGTTAATAAAGTTACTAAGAAAGATCATTACCCTTTACCATTTATTGATCAAATGCTAGAAAGGTTATCTAAAAATACTCATTTTTGTTTTCTTGATGGTTATTCCGGGTTTTCACAAATTGTCTGTTAAAGCTAAAGATCAAGAGAAAACCACTTTTACTTGTCCCTATGGAACTTATGCTTATAGGCGTATGCCTTTTGGTTTATGTAATGCTCCTGCTACTTTTCAAAGATGCATGTCCGCTATTTTTCATGGTTTTTGTGAGAGTATTGTGGAAGTATTCATGGATGATTTTTCTGTCTATGGGAATTCATTTGATAGTTGCTTGCGAAACCTTGATAAAGTTTTGCAGAGATGTGAAGAAACTAACCTTGTTCTTAATTGGGAGAAATGCCACTTTATGGTTAATGAAGGAATTGTATTGGGACATAAAATTTCTGAGAGAGGTATTGAAGTTGATAGAGCTAAAGTTGAAGCTATTGAGAAGATGCCCTATCCAAGGGATGTTAAAGGTATTCGTAGTGTTCTTGGTCATGCTGGGTTTTATAGGAGATTTATTAAAGATTTCTCCAAGATTTCAAATCCTCTTACCAATCTTCTTCAAAAAGATGTACCTTTTGTTTTTGATGATGATTGTAAGGAAGCTTTTGAAACTCTAAAGAAAGCCTTAACAACTGCTCCTATAGTTGAACCACCTGATTGGAATTTACCATTTGAAATTATGTGTGATGCTAGTGATTTTCTTCGTAGGCGCTGTTCTTGGACAACGAGTAGATAAAAAATTAAATGTTATTCATTATGCTAGCAAGACTCTTGATGCTTGCTCAAAGAAATTATGCTACTACTGAAAAAGAATTGTTGGCAGTAGTCTTTGCTTGTGATAAATTTAGATCTTATATTGTTGATTCAAAAGTTACAATTCATACTGATCATGCTGCAATTAGATACCTTATGACAAAGAAAGATGCTAAGCCGAGGCTTATTAGATGGGTACTTCTTTTGCAAGAATTTGATTTACATATTGTAGATAGGAAAGGTGCTTGATAATCTTGTTGTCGATAATTTGTCTAGATTGGAAAATATTGCTTATGATCCTGTTCCTGTTAATGATAGTTTTCCAAATGAACAATTGGCTGTAATAAAGGTGAGCTCGCGAGACAGTCCTTGGTATGCTGATTATGCTAACTTTATTGTTTCCAAGTACTTGCCTCCAACCTTTTCAGCTCAGCAGAGGAGGAAATTCTTTTATGACTTGAGGCATTATTTCTGGGATGACCCACACTTATATAAAGAAGGAGTGGATGGTATTATGCGAAGGTGTGTTCCCGAATATGAACAACAAGAGATACTGAGTAAATGTCATGGCAGTGCTTATGGAGGACATCACGCCGGAGATAGAACCGCACAAAAGGTTCTACAATCAGGTTTTTATTGGCCAACTCTCTTCAAAGATGCAAGGAAGTTTATTTTATCTTGTGATGAATGTCAAAGGGTTGGTAATATCTTCAGACGCAATGAAATGCCTATGAATTATACTCTTGTTATTGAACCGTTTGATTGTTGGGGATTTGACTTCATGGGACCTTTTCCCTCTTCAAAAGGTAACACTCATATACTTGTTGCTGTTGATTATGTTACTAAATGGGTGGAAGCCATACCTACAAAAAGTGCTGATGGTGAGACCTCTTTAAAAATGCTTTTAGATATTATTTTTCCTAGATTTGGAGTACCTAGATATATTATGACTGATGAAGGTTCTCATTTTATTCATGGAGGTTTTAGAAAAACTCTTGCTAAGTATGGTATTAATCATAGAATTGCTTCCGCTTATCACCCTCAAAGTAGTGGCCAAGTAGAACTATCAAATAGAGAAATTAAATCTATTTTGGGAAAGACTCGTTAATAAATCTAGAAAGAATTGGGCTAGTAAATTGAAAGATGCACTATGGGCTTATAGAACTGCTTATAAAAACCCCATGGGAATGTCACCTTATAAAATGGTTTATGGAAAAGCTTGTCATTTACCTTTAGAACTAGAACACAAAGCTTATCGGGCTGTTAGAGAATTAAATAAAGATCCTAAACTTGCCAGTGATAAGAGGTTGCTACAATTAAGTTCTCTAGATGAATGGAGAAGTGAAGCTTATGAAAATGCTAAACTCTTTAAAGAAAAAGTTAAAAAATGGCATGATAGAAGGATCATCAAAAGAGAGTTTAATATTGGGGATAAAGTCCTATTGTATCGGTCTCGTCTCGGATTCTTTGCGGGGAAATTACTCTCGAAATGGGAAGGACCATATGTTGTTGAGGAGGTGTATCGTTCGGGAGCAATTAAAATTAGCTCTCTCCAAGGTAATGCCACGCAAGTGGTGAATGGACAAAGACTCAAGCATTATATCTCAGGTGATTCTTATAATGTTGATGTTGATATTATTCGAGTGGAAACACCGGAAGCTTTCATCAAGGGACAAATTGACGATCCGCCGAACTCAATTTCGAATAGGTAACAGTACTGGTAATGAAAAGTTCGCGATTTACTTTCCGAACATTATTTTTGTTGTTTCTGGAAAATATGAAAAATTACGAGTTCGAAACGGAGTGGAAAAGACGCGCGAGGGGGCGAAACCACAGGCCGGCGCGGCCTGGCCTGGGCCCGCGCCGCCCCGTGGTCCGGCCGCCTCGTCGCCCCTTTCCGACTCCGGTTCGATCTGGTACTTTCCGTTTGTTCTGAAAATTTTTATTATAAAACCCCCGGACCCCTGGAGGTCCGTATATCGTTTTCTCGACGTGTCTTGTTTCGAGCTGTTTCTGCCAGGATTTATTTTAGATCTAGAGCCATCATGTCTTCATCGGGAGCTCCGAAGGACAACTCCTGCAAGGATGTTGGCAACTTGTACATGGAGGAGCTGAGGATGCATCCAAAGGAGTTGATGCTCGTCGAGGGAAAACTGCAGATCAAAGATGTTCAGGGTCCCAAAGGAGAAGGAAGCTTGGAAGACAGGATGGAGAAGCTAGAACAAGAGGTCTTCAATTACAAGAAGATGGCCGAGCGTGAAGTGGATATCTTTCACAAGATTGTGTCTGAACTCATTGCTGAACACGAAAAGGAAACTGCAAAGCTATGGGGCGACATCCTCTCACTTCACGACACCACCAACAAACTCCAAGCTCAACTCTATGACATTCATAATCAGAACTGTGAGTATGAAAACAGGTTTAAACATATAAGCCGTGCTGCTAGTTTCAGGATTCCCGAGACCAAGATGTCATTTGTTGATGGAGAGCCTCTATCTTGGAAGTCTGAAGATGGGAATTCATCACCACCATCACCAAAGGAGTAATTCATCATCGGTATTGGCGTCCCCTTGGTTTGTTCCAAGCTTGGGGGAGTGCCGCGGTATCACATTATCATTACCTTTTACTTTTTACTATCAAGTAGTGTCATATCATGAGTAGGGAAGTTATCGTATGAGATGGGTTGCAGTGTGGAGTATCTCTCCTTTAGTTTGTCTATGTATCCCTTGGTGTGAGTTATCGTTATGGAATATTAATGAGAAGTCTTATCATTTACATATTGCACACCTTATTTTAGTTTGCAATTTCTACTATATGATTGATCTTGATTTTAGTATTGGTACCACTTTGGGAGCATTGAGTTAATCTATTTGGTTTTGGCAAACTTAGCAATGGTCAATAGCAACAACACTTTGAGTTTTAGATGAATAGAGGAAGTACATGTAGAAGATATTATTATCTTCCTTATCAGTTCTTAGCTTAGTATTCTAAAGTTAAAACTGTTTGTGTTTACAAGTAAGATGCATGATTGTTTCTATCACATGTATATTTGTTTGTTTCACCTCAACTCTTATGCTTGCTAATTAACCTTGCTAGCCAAAGACACTGTACTGAGAGGGAATACTTCTCGTGCATCCAAACCTGAACCCAAACCTATGCCATTTGTGTCCACCATACCTACCTACTGCATGGTATTGTCTGCCATTCCAAGTAAATACTTCATGTGCTACCTTTAAACAATTCAAAACTTATTACTTCTTATGTGTGCCAATGTTTTATAGCTCATGAGGAAGTATGTGGTGTTTTATCTTTCAGTCTTGTTAGGCAGCCTCCACTAAGGGACTAGTGGCTTCATCCACTTATCCTATAATTTTGCAATAAGAGCTGGCAACGGGGTTCCCAGCCCCAATTAATCAACTTTCATTAATAATCCTCTTCACATGTTTTACCCCGATTCATCGGTAAGCAACTTAATTTTGCAATAGACACTCCTCCATGGTATGAGATTGTTGGAAGGCACCCGAGGATTCGGTTAGCCATGGCTTGTGTAAGCAAAGGTTGGGGGGAGTGTCACCCTTAAATAAACTAAAATACATGTGTAAACAAAAGAGAAGAGGGATGATCTACCTTGCTTGGTAGAGATAACGTCCTTCATGGGAGCCGCTCTTTGGAGGTTTGTTTGGCAAGGGGTTAGAGTACCCGCTACCGATCGTTGACAACAACAAACACCTCTCAAAACTCTACTTTTATTCTCTTTATATGATTTCAAAACTGAAAAAGCTCTAGCACATGATTTAATCTCTGCTTCCCTCTGCGAAGGGACTGTCTTTTACTTTATGTTGAGTCAGTAAACCTATTTCCCTCCATCTCAAGCAAGCATTTGAGTTGTTGTGATCAAACTATTATATTGTGATTTACTTCATCATGTCTTTACTCTTTCTTGTTTAGTACAAGTTTTACCTTGAATGAATATAGCCTTGAAAGTCATCAATGATTAATATGATTGAGTATGCAAGTTTACCATAAGATATGAGAGTGCTTGCTCAATAGATGAATATAATCTGTTAAATGTTCTCTGACCAAGAACAAAGTTTGCCATCGCCAATTATGATTCCTTATGCACCTTTATTTGTGACTACCTTATACTTGTTTCAAGATTGAGTTATATGAGGAAGTTGTTTACTATAATGTCTTGTGTGAATGAATATGATGCTTCTTGTCCGTATTTTATTTATCGACTCTTCACTCCATAAACATGTGGACCTGTTTACGAGTTCGGTTTCGCTTGGGGACAAGCGAAGTCTAAGCTTGGGGGAGTTGATACGTCCAAATTGCATCACTATTTTATATCATAATTTGTCTGTTATTCATTGATATATTTCATATTGGGACACAATACTTATGTTATTTCATCTATTTTGCATGTTTCATGATTATTTGGAGATTGAGCACCGGAGCCAGGATTCTGCTGGAAAAAGCACCGTCAGGATGCGATATTTCGGAAGATCAATTGTGGAAGGAAGTTTTACAGAAACTCCTATTTTTCCAGATGACGGAGGAAGCCAGAAGGGGAGCCGGGTGGACCCGGGGTGGGCCCACACCATAGGGTGGCGCGGCCCAAGGCCCGGCCGCGCCACCATGTGGTGTGGGGCCCCTCGGCCCCTTTCGCCTCCTTTTCTTCGCGAAACCCTTCGTCCCGAAGACCTAAGCCACATAGGAATCCTCACGAAGGGTTACGGCCGCCTCTCGCGGGGCGGAGAACACCGAGAGAGAAAGAGCTCTCCGGCGGGCAGGAATCCGCCGGGGAAATTCCCTCCCGGAGGGGGAAATCGACGCCATCGTCACCGCCATCGAGCTGGACATCATCTCCATCACCATCATCATCATCTCCACCATCATCACCGCCATCTCCTCCGCAGCACCTCGTCACCGCCGTAGCAATTTGGGTTTGATCTTGATTGTTTGATAGGGGAAACTCTCCCGGTATCTATTCATACTTGTTGTTGATGCTATTGAGTGAAACCATTGAACCAAGTTCATGTTCAGATTGTTATTCATCATCATATCACCTCTGATCATGTTCCATATGATGTCTCGTGAGTAGTTCGTTTAGTTCTTGAGGACATGGGTGAAGTCTAAATGTTAGTAGTGAACTATGGCTGAGTAATATTCAATGTTATGATATTTAAGTTGTGGTGTTATTCTTCTAGTGGTGTCGTGTGAACGTCGACTACACAACACTTCACCATTTATGGGCCTAGGGGAATGCATCTTGTACTCGTTTGCCAATTGCGGGGTTGCCGGAGTGACAGAAACCTAAACCCCCGTTGGTATATCGATGCAGGAGGGATCGCGAGGATCTCGCAGTTTAAGGCTGTGGTTAGATTTATCTTAATTACTTTCTTGTAGTTGCGGATGCTTGCAAGGGGTATAATCACAAGTATGTATTAGTCCTAGGAAGGGCGGCACATTAGCACAGAGTTCACCCACACAACACTTATCAAAACAATGAAGATTAATCAGCTGTATGTAGCGAAAGCACTAGACTAAAATCCCGTGTGTCCTCGAGAACGTTTGGTCATTATAAGTAAACAAACCGGCTTGTCCTTTGTGCTAAAAAGGATTGGGCCACTCGCTGCAATTATTTCTCTCGCATTTTACTTACTTGTACTTTATTTATCTGTTACATCAAACCCCCCCGAATATTTGTCTGTGAGCATTTACAGTGAAACCTTCATCGAAACTGCTTGTCAACACCTTCTGCTCCTCGTTGGGATCGACATTCTTACTTATCGAAGATACTACGATACACCCCCTATACTTGTGGGTCATCACTATGCATGTTCGTCTTGTCTGAAGTAAGGGAGATTTTCATGATCAAATGGTTTGAGTATCCATACTGTTAGAGAAGAACATTGGGCCGCTAACTAAAGCCATGATTCATGGTGGAAGTTTCAGTGTGGACAACTAATCCTCAATCTCTTATGAGAAAATTAATTGTTGTTGAATGCTTATGCATTAAAGAGGAGTCCAATATCTGTTGTCTATGTCGTCCCGGTATGGATGTCTAAGTTGAGAATAATCAAAAGCGAGAAATCCAATGCGAGCTTTCTCCTTAGACCTTTGTACAGGCGGCATAGAGGTACCCCTTTGTGACACTTGGTTAAAACGTATGCTATGCAATGATAATCCGTGTTAATCCAAGCTAATTAGGACAAGGTGCGAGCACTATTAGTATACTATGCATGAGGCTTGCAACTTATAAGATGTCTTATACATAACACATATGATTTATTACTACCGTTGACAAAATTGTTTCTTGTTTTCAAAATGAAAAGCTCTAGCACAAAAATAGTAATCCATGCTTCCCTCCGCGAAGGGCCATTCTTTTACTTTATGTTGAGTCAGTTTACCTATTCCTTCTATCTTAGAAGCAAACACTTGTATGAACTGTGTGCATTGATTCTTACTTGTTTACTTATTGCACTTGTTATATTGCGTTATGTTGACAACTATCCATGAGATATACATGTTACAAGTTGAAAGCAATTGCTGAAACTTAATCATCCTTTGTGTTGCTTCAATGCCTTTACTAAGAATCTATTGCTTTATGAGTAACTCTTATGCAAGTCTTATTGATGCTTGTCTTGAAAGTATTATTCATGAAAAGTCTTTGCTATATGATTCATTTGTTTACTCATTGTCTTCACCATTGCTTTGAATCGCTGCATTCATCTCATATGCTTTACAATAGTATTGATCAAGATTATGATAGCATGTCACTTAAGAAATTATCTTTGTTATCGTTTACCTACTCGAGGGCGAGTAGGAACTAAGCTTGGGGATGCTTGATACGTCTCAAACGTATCTATAATTTCTTATGTTCCATGCTACTTTTATGATGATACTCACGTGTTTTATACACACTTTATGTCATTATTATGCTTTTTCCGGAACTAACCTATTGACGAGATGCCGAAGGGCCAGTTGCTGTTTTCTGCCGTTTTTGGTTTCAGAAATCCTAGTAAGGAAATATTCTTGGAATCGGACGAAATCAACGTCTAGCATCTTAGAAATCCACGAAGCTTCCAGAACACCCGAGAGCCACCAGTGGGGGGCCACAGGGCCACCAGACGCCAGGGCGGCGCGGCCCAAGGGGGGCGCGCCAACCTATTGTGTGGCGCCCCCGTCAGCCTTCCGACTCCGCCTCTTCGCCTATTTAAAGGTCCCTGGCCTAAATCTTCGATACAGAAAAGCCACGGTACGAGAAACCTTCCAGAGCTGTCGCCATCGCGAAGCCAAGATCTGGGGGACATGAGTCCCTGTTCCGGCACGCCGCCGGGACGGGGAAGTGCCCCCGGAAGGCATCTCCATCGACACCACCGCCATCTTCATCACCGCAGCTGTCTCCCATGAGGAGGGAGTAGTTCTCTATCGAGGCTAAGGGCTGTACCGGTAGCTATGTGGTTAATCTCTCTCCTATGTACTTTAATACAATGATGTCATGAGCTGCCTTACATGATTGAGATTCATATGAGTTTTGTATCACTGTTCATCTATGTGTTACTCTGGTGATGTTATTAAAGTAGTCTATTTCTCCTCCATGGTGTAATGGTGACAGTGTGTGCATCATGTAGTACTTGGCGTAGGTTATGATTGTAATCTCTTGTAGATTATGAAGTTAATTATTGCTATGATAGTATTGATGTGATCTATTCCTCCTTCATAGTGTGATGGTGACGAGTGTGCATGCTATGTTAGTACTTGGTGTAATTGCAATGATCTATCATGCACTCTAAGGTTATTTAAATATGAACATCGAATGTTGTGGAGCTTGTTAACTCCGGCATTGAGGTGCTCTTGTAGCCCTACGCAATTAGTGGTGTTCATCATCCAACAAGAGAGTGTAGATTGGTTTTATTATGTGATCAATGTTGAGAGTGTCCACTAGTGAAAGTATGATCCCTAGGCCTTGTTTCTAAGCATCGAAACTCCGTTTACTTATCGTTCCGTTGTATGTTTACTCGCTGCCATATTTTATTCAGATTGCTATTACCACTCATATACATCTATACCACCTGTATTTTACTATCTCTTCGCCGAACTAGTGCACCTATACATCTGACAAGTGTATTAGGTGTGTTGGGTACACAAGAGACTTCTTGTATCTTGTTTGCAGGGTTGCTTGAGAGGGATATCTTTGACCTCTTCCTCCCTGAGTTCAATAAACCTTGGGTGATCCACTTAAGAGAAACTTGCTGCTGTTCTACAAACCTCTGCTCTTGGAGGCCCAACACTGTCTACAAGAATAGAAGCACCCGTAGACATCAGCCACAGAAAGTCAAAATTATGTGGCGCATGTTGGTATACGCCACAGAAGTTGTGCCGCATATTGGCAGATGCGCCACAGAATGTATAGGATTTTTTTGCGCTCCACGCAACTCCACCCCCCCGATCGCCTTTTTTAGCACTGTAAAATACAAAAGAAATAGCTAGAAATTTCAAAAAATAAAATCCTTCAAGGTGCCCATGTATTATGTCATCTAGTACCACTGAGAAATAACAAACATGAATTTCGAATTTTTTGCAAAATTGCGTTGCAAAATCATCAAACTGAATTTGTGGTTGCATACGAACTCGAAAAAAAGCGCACAATATATCAAAATGACCGGGAGAAAATTCTACATCCGAATTCACCAAATTTTTAGAATCGCCAAATTCTAAAAAATTAAAATAAGATGCGGCAAAGTTACGATTTTTTCCTGCAAAAATAAAAAATTTCGAAAACAATTATGTGGTGCACCATATGCACATGCGTCATGCGTCACAGAATTGTTAGCCCGAAATTTGAATTTTGGTGGCGCCCTTCTCCTCCTCATCTCCTCTACTTCTCCTCCACTTCTCCTCCCTTCTTCTCCCTCCTCCCCCTCCTCATCCACCAGCCGGCTTCCTCCGAAGACGACCACCACCACCTCCTTCTCCGGCGACCACCACCACCACCACCACCTCCTCCACCGCCTCCACCTGCGGCGACCACCACCACCACCTCCTCCTCCTACTCCTCCTCCTCCTCCACCACCACCACCTCCTCCTCCGGCCGGCCTCCTCCTCCTCCATCCTCCCCACCCACCCTCCCACCCACCCACCCAACCACTCACCTTCGGCGACCTCTGGTGACCTCCAGAAAATTTCAAAAAAAAAACGGTGAAATTCCGGCGGCCCAAGATCTAGATCTAGCCGCCATTTTTCAAAATTCAAAAAAAAATGTGGCGCACCACTGCTGGGTGCGCCACAAAAGTTTTAAAAAATTCGGTGGCACATGTAGATATGTGCCACACAATTCAAATATCTATCCCGTGATAACTGTGGCGCAAGGCATATGCGCCACAGATGTCCAAAAAGGTGTGCCACAGAAAAGGTTTTTCCTAGTAGTTATTGGGCACGAATCCGAGCGTCGCCGCTCCTCCCCAGGCAATCTAATGCCCGGACTAGATGAGAGAGAGCTCCATGGGCGGGCGGTGAGATAGAGGTAGGTGGGAGAGGATGAGGGTCACGGGCTCAGGGCAGAAATTAATTCCCCATGGGGTCCATGTATTATACCTAGCAATTACTACTCAAATTAACAGGAAAAATACCCAAAGTACCCTGCCACCAAACTGGGCCTACTCCTAACATGGACCAATAAATTTTGAAGTTCACATGGGAGCAAATGCCGCCGGGTTCCATCTATTCGTTCTCCACCCCTAACCCCTATCGCGACCTTGGGGTGTGTGGCCCCACAATGGGGTGTTTTGGGGAATTAAGTAAAAAACAAATAAAAAAGTGTAAAGTTGAGTAATCTAGATTGCTTATAAAGAAAAATTGGACTAGGGTCCTTAGGTTGTCTTGATCTATCTCGCTAAACATGGTGGCAAATAAAACAAAGCACACATGTAAGTATGATATATTCAAGAGATAATCGCATGGTTGGTCACATAACTTACCAGAGATGAGCACTTTAGTCACGAAACTTCAGAAAAGGAGTCCGCTAGTCACTCAGGATTGTTTTATGAGCAAACTGGTCACTCCCGTCATGACACCGTTAGCCAAGATGACGTGGCACGTTGACTAGGAAGTTGACTGGAGATAATCGCATGGTTGGTCACAAAACTTACCAGAGATGAGCACTTTAGTCACAAAACTTCAGAAGAGGAGTCCGCTGGTCACTCGGGACTGTTTTATGAGAAAACTGGTCACTTTCTGTTAAGTAGCACGTTGAGAGCCTGTTGACCACGTTAGGATGTCTCTTTGGACCCTCATTGGCTAGTGGGTCCCGTGCATCTTCTTCCCCGTCCTAGCACATTGGAGCGTCCTGTCCGCGCCCTCTGACACAGTGCCCTCGGCGATGATCTGATGAACAACAGGACCAGGAGAGGATCTGCCGAGGGACACACAATCACAACAGATAGATTCATCACAAGTCTAGAGCTAGGTCATTAGAATCTTAGCCTCTCGACGAGATCTTAGTCATAGCCTTTGGCTATCTCATTGTAACCCGATATATTCGATAATCAAGATCAGACAAGTAGGAAGTAAGGGTTTTACCTTATCGAGGGCCCCGAACCTGGGTAAATCTCTCTCTCTGTCTGTTTGGTATCTGATGTCTCGTGTCAGCCTACAGGATTTCGTCAACCCTAAGCCCCAAAGGTGGGCATTGCCGAGGAGCACCCTCGTCAATCGTAGTCATCAGCTCATCGCCGATGGCACTGTGTCGGAGGGCGCGGACAGGACGCTCCAATGTGCTAGGACGGGGAAGAAGATGCACCTGACCAATGGGACCCACTAGCCAACGAGAGGGACCAGAGAGACGAGATTAAGAGGACTATGTTGATTGTTTAAGGTGTTTTTTTTTTTGCAAAAAAGGACATCCTAACGTGGTCAACATGCTCTCAATGTGCTACTTAACAGAAAGTGACCAGTTTGCTCATAAAACAGTCCCGAGTGACTAGCGGACTCCTCTTCTGAAGTTTTGTGACTAAAGTGCTCATCTCTGGTAAGTTTTGTGCCCAACCATGCGATTATCTCCAGTCAACTTCCTAGTCAACGTGCCACGTCATCTTGGCTAACGGTGTCATGACGGGAGTGACCAGTTTGCTCATAAAACAATCCTGAGTGACTAGCGGACTCCTCTTCTGAAGTTTTGTGACTAAAGTACTCATCTCTGGTAAGTTCTGTGACCAATCATGCGATTATCTCTATATTCAAACATGCAAAGTAAAACTCCCGAAGAGTTTACTATGGTAATTTTTCGTATATATATGTTCATACATTATTTGGTGTGTTTTGTGAATCCTTAGTTTTTCAAAATATTTGTGTGCCTACTTTTTTTTTATTTTAGGGACAAATTTAGATAGTATTTATTTTACAAATATGTACCTTATTTGCGCATTGATGTGAAGCTCTAACCAATCACACTTTTATTAAAAAAGGAATACTAAAAGTAGTTTTTCATGTTACACCCATCAACACAAGACTTTGAATAATCTTATCCAAAGTGAAAAAAACATGGGCGTTTTTTCATCTGCGGAGAAAATACTTAATTTCCGTGTACATACGTATGCACGCACGCACACAATCAGATAAATGTTTGCTAAACTGTCAAGAGGAAAGGTTATGAGCTTGACGCCTACATGTCCTGTCGAGCTCACCTTCTCCATGATTTCGGCATGATCCATCGATCCTATACAAGAAGCACTACATGCGTACACATCGCACAACAGGCAGGCGAACCCAGCACGACACACTCTTCAATTCCTTTCGCAACGCAGACGAACCACGGCTCGGGTCTGCATCCATGCACTCAAGCGACCGCCCGGCCGTCAGTCACCGCTTTTCTAGCTCTCGCTCTCTCTCTGCCTCTAAGGGCATCCCAGCGGCGCGACGCAAACGGACGCTCAGTGACCGTTTTTGTCCGCCGTGACCGGAAATGCGTCCGGGACCTGCTCCAGCGGGGCGACGCAAAGTGACCGGACCGTCCACAGAGACGCAAACCTGGCGCAAACCTGGCTCAAATATGCGCCAGGTTTGCGTCTCCGCGGACGCTCGGCGGTCACAGCGTCCTCCATTTCTTACTCTGTCCCGCATGTCAGGGACAGCAAAATCGACCGCTTCGATTTGCTTCTTTTTTTCCGTCTTTGCTGCCCTAGTGCGACGCCACCACCCCAACCTCACCCGTCGCCGTCCCGCCGCAGCGCCGCAGAAGTCGCCGTCGGCTCCGTTCTCGCCGCACGGGAGAGCAGGATCGTACTCGGGCTTGGCTCCGCCGCGTACCTGCTGGCTGTTTTAGGGCGAAACGCTCCCGGTTGCGCCACCCTTCCGCGTCGCCCACGACCTGTTCGGTCAATTGCGTCGGTCCGATGAGTCGACGCAGACAATGGCAACTACTGTGGCCTCCATGGTCCACGAGTTCACCTCTAACCCGGAGCCGCAGCACCGGGGCTCTGTGAAGGGGCGCTCCAAAAACCTGCCGCGCAACAGAGTGGAAGGGCAAGCCCGCCTCCACAAGGACTACTTCCACCTCACCAATCCGATCTTCCCGGAAAAACTGTTCCGGCGCCGATACAGGATGTCAAGGGACCTGTTCTTGGTCATTCTACGGAGCGTCAGAAACTACGACCCCTACTTCCAATGCAGGCCCGATGCAACAGGTGCGCCAGGCTTCACCTCCTATCAAAAATGCTCTGCGGCTATTCGCATGCTCTCATATTGAATGGCTGCGGATATATTCGATGAGTATCTTCGAATGGGTGAGAGCACCTGCCTTGAGGCCATGTACAGGTTTTGCCGAGTCGTGATTGCCGTGTTCGGAGAGTATTACTGTAGGGAGCCAACTGTTGAGGATACAAGGCGGCTCCTATCTATCAACGAGTCTAGAGGGTTCCCAGGAATGATTGGCAGCATAGATTGCATGCACTGGGAGTGAAAAAACTGTCCATTTGGATTCCAGGGTGCGTACAGCGGGCATGAGGAGGGAAAAACTGTCATTCTTAAAGCTGTCATATCTCAAGATTTATGGATTTGGTATTCGTTCTTTGGCATGGCCGGTTCCAACAATGGCATGTGTTGCACCGATCACCGGTTTTCAGCCGGCTCATGCAAGGTAAAGCTCCCCGGGTGAGCTATGAGGTCAATGGAAATGCATATGATAAGCCATATTATCTTGCTGATGGCATCTACCCTGACTGGGCCACATTGGTGAAGACTGTCCGTAATCTAACTCCGAGAAGACGAGAAGGTTTGCCAAGATGCAAGAGGCTTGCAGGAAAGATGTGGAGCGCGGATTTGGTTTGCTCCAAGCTCGGTGAGCAATTGTCCGTCACCCGGCAAGAACATGGTCCCTGAAGACCATGCATGAGGTAATGACGTGCTGCGTGATCATGCACAACATGATCGTTGAGAACGAGCGTCCTGATGGCCGCAATGGGAACCACTGGGAATTTCAAGGTGACCTGGTGGCGCCACTTCCTGGAGCTTCATCTTGGCAGGAGTATCTAAATATCAATGTAGAAGTCACTAACGAGAACATCTCCAAACAGCTGCAGACGGATCTGATTGAGCATCAGTGGACATTGGCTGGCCATGAAGATCATGCCTAGAGAAATACTATCTTATTTTCACGTAGACTTTTAAAAATTTAAATGTAATAACTATGACTTCGTTGATTTCCTTATTTTGTTGTTTGAAAACTTCATAAATTGATGCAAACGCGGAAATGCATCGGACCGCTGGAGCCACCCCGGGTGCAAACGGACGCGCGGACAAAAACGGTCTATCTCGCGTCCGCCGCGCGATGCAAACGGACATTTCGGACGTTCGAAATGCGTCGCGCCGCTGGAGATGCCCTAAGAAAATTTCTATGTTGCCAGCCAATTGTATCTCCATATTGCACAAGTGGCCGCCTAAGTGCTGACGCCTTTACCACTTATATGGCCGTGTGTTGCATGAACATTTTTTAACAGGCCCAAAATGTTATGTGCAATCGAATTCTCCATAAAGTTCGGAGCGCTGGGTCTATATATTTTTTAAACAGTAGGTCTAAGCCATGCGTTAAATTAATAACGCCCGACAGGATGGACACCACTACAACGACACTTACAAGAACCTACTGGGGTTACCAGCTCAAGATTATAGCAAAGGGGGACATCGGGAGGTACAAAAAACAGGAACAAGCAACACTAAATAGGAACTAGGTAAAGATCTTGAATCCAACGATGAGGCGAAGATTCCTGTTGAGAGGACGCGGCGCTGAAACTGTCCAAACCAACAGACCTCCCAAGCAAAAACAGAGAACGCCCATGATCGAAGGGGCTTGGTTGACTTCATGATTCGAGATTCTGAAGGAGGATGGCTTGAATGCGACGCCTCGAAGGAGGAAGACGGCGCCCAAGGGCGTCGACGTCACCTGCACTGGCCAAGGCCTTTCCGAGCTTTCTCCCTAGCCCAAACACCACCCCAAAGACGCAACCTTGACGCTTGTCCAACGACACACTGAGCCCACGGCTTGAAGATGATATCATCGGCGTCACCCGTGGCAAGACGCATAGCTAGACAACCACCCATGGGTTTCTAGGTAGCCGACCGAATCAGGATAACCACCGTGTATGTGCAGCTAGGAGATAGTGGCGGCGACAAGCTCAAAGAGGGTGAGAGGGTGAGCCTAGAATCGATGAAAAAAGACTTCGTCCCGACCAAAGAAGCACGCAAGTTTTGCAAGGAGGCGTGATCCAGCCACACGAAAGGAGGGACATTTGGTGGTACCTCCAAGAAGGTAAATGGTGTCGAAGACGTCATCATCACCCACACCGGCCGTGGCCTTGCACGGCTTTCTCCGGAATCCCGTCCCGTACCAGTAGCCGGCCAACACCATGAGACCGTAGAAAGGAACCAGAAACCAGACACCGCCGACAACACCTCCTCATGTGTTGTTGGCCCAAGGAGACGAGGCGACCTGATCCTAAGAATCACCTACTACAAGCTCTTTGCCGACACCAATCACACCATTCAAGCAAGCAAGAGCTCCAAGATCGCGTGATGGCCTGTCCAAACTGCCTCAGTCCATCCCATCTCACAGATTGACCTGACACACCTTAGATCTGGGGAAAGAAAGTTCATTGTCCGCGGAATGGCACAACACCTCATCAAGAGCATGGCGAGGCGACAACGAGAAACCGGTGCTACACACCACCACCACCACCGCATCACCCGAGCGACCACGACTGGTAGCAGTCTTGCACTAGACGACGCAGTCCACCTCTGGAGCAGCGACGCCACCCGAGCCCACCCCGAAGCCGAGCCCACAAGATTGCCTAGGGCTGCTGCCCGGCATCCAAGGCCACGCCGCTCCGCCGCCCTCACGGCCGGAGAGGCGAGCCACGCACGGCCGCCGCTCGAAGAGACAACGCCGAAAACCACCAACCGGAGCCGCCGCTCCGGCGTCCAAGAGCCCCCACCGAGGTCCCCACCATCAGCCACTCCTGCACCAGCACCTGCCCCAACCCCGACGGATCCAGAGGCCACCGGCGTGGGGAGACGCGCGACACCAGCACCAGCGAGCCACGCGCAGCGACCTCGGCCGCACAGAGGGGCCGAGGGCCGAGATCCCCGCCGTCTCCTTCACCAGCGTCGTGGTCTTAGACCGGCAGTGGCTCGGGGGCGGCGAGGTGAGGAGGGGGCGGCGGGATCAGGCTAGGGTTCCCCCCCTCCGCGTCGTCTGGAGGAGACGACGGCGACATGGTTTCGTATCTCTCGTGCAAGAAAAACTTGCTTTCGGTCTATATGATCCCGTTGATTTCTTCTTTGACTTGATATTTCCTGTCCAATATTGTTAATCGGAGCCTTGGCTATTTTTTAGGGCATGTCTAGATCTCAGTCGATTTGACTTAATTAAATCCGAGTCATGTTTACAACTTAGTTAGAACACATGTGCAACTTACATGAATCTTAAAGCAAATTTAACCGTGCGGATATTTTTTCACAGTCATAATCTCAGTTGCAACCTACTTGCAATTAGAAAAATCTCAATTGCAACCCACTTACAGCTAAAGAAATTGTCATATCAACACGAATCATGAGTTGCAAGCAATTGTCATATCAACACGAATCATGAGGCAAATTCAATGCCTAAGGAATCGACTTAAACATAACAAAAGTTAGGTACCTAATTTTTAGTAAATCCGTGTTTTTTAAAATGAGCCAAACACTTTGGCTCATTTTGCACAAGAAAATTTTACTCAGCTAAATTGGCGAAAAACATACGCAATAGCCGATATTTTACCGGCAATCATGGAACATGACAACCTAAAAGGCACCCTCGACCATATAACAAAAGACTCCACCAACAACACCAAGAAGAAAAACAATAATAGCACAAATTGGATACTTTTATTTTGTTGAATGAGGGTGATATTTGTGAGCTAGCCTGGTATGACCAATGGCAGTTTCATTTGAATGAAAACGACAATTGTTGCTTTGGTAGATAAAAGACAGAGGGTGAAGTATTTAAAGCTCTCTATCATTTCGTTCCATCAGCACAAAGTTTGGATTATTGATGTCGTCAATCAACGAGCGTCACTTTGATGTTTGTGTGTTGCTTTGCTTGCCATGTCGAATTGTAGATTTGGATCCAACTAGAGCGTTGTGGCAGCACGGGTATGTTGACTACTCTCAAGTCTGAACTCAAGTCAATTACTCAATTAGGCATAAGATAAGATGGTCTTAAATTGAAAACCTGGGGACTGTGTTAGTGTGTTACACTGGGTGTGATTGGATATCTTGGTTGTCACCTGATTGCACTCAAACATTCACCTCAAGTGAACTTTCGTCAAGAAGATACGGCCGTTGAACACACATATCTTTCATGGGTTACTGTGATGTAATTGTGCTGTAAGCGTTTGATAAGACAATCGAATGCTCTATTATTAGGTTACCCAAAAAAATCACGCAAAGTTGCAGGACTGAAAGCAATTAGGACTTGATAAGGAGTTCAGATTCTGGACGAAAATCATCATATCAATGCAGGAAAAGAACGCAGAGTCGAATCAAATAATCACGAAAGGCGATTACTCCGTAGCATAGCATTTAGTTCAGATACTGTATCAATTTTGTAGCTTCAGTTCTGTTGTCGTTGTTCTGACCCCCACAAAAGGCGATTACTCCGTAGCATATCATTTATCTGAACTGCGCAGTGCGCACTCTGAGTTGAACAGTACATCCATCTTTACATGCTTTGTGCAACGTCCATATTAGTGGCCTCATTGCAGATAACGCTGGCGCTACCCATCCATCTAAAACGCCTGCAATAATGCATCCGATTCCCATCTTGTCAAGAAAGCAATTTCTTCTTTCAGTTGTGCTCTGACTGACAAAATTGCAACATACTACGAATTAGCAGATTCACTTGAGCATCAGAACAGCATAGCGTGCGGATGCAAAATAGTCGCCCAATTGGCTGAGCAAAAGATTCAGTGGTTCAGATGAAATTCTCTTCCAGGTAAGCCCGCAGGTTCGATAGCCACATATCCAAAGGTAGCTCCTTAGTTCAGTGTCTCACACAACGACTATTGCAACTCCAGGCAAAATAATTTTACTCTTCAAGGCACAAAAGTTGAAGTCAGAAAATACTGCATTCAGATACGCTACATCTTGCATTTTGTGCCCATGGCACAATCAGTAGACATGGCCAGCTCAGCAAATTTCAGAAATTAACAGCAGAGCAACTCAAACACATAAGTGGGCTCAGCTGTATCAAGACATTTGAGGTTTCACAAAAACTGCATGCCCATTTTTTTGAGACACCAACAGATTACAACACTGTCAAAACATCAGTAACTATTATTTCCTAACAGAGGTTCATCTGCCTAGCTCTCTCTTCTTCTTCGTCTTAGTCCTCTATGTTCTTCCTGCATAAAGCTTCTTCTCTTTGCTTTTAGATCTTTTCCAGCTCCAAATACCGCTCCAACTCTTTCTGCTGCTGCTCCGGAGCTTATTTTCTTTGAGATTCCTCTACTTTCCGTCGGTTCTCCTCGAGCATCCTATCCAACTCCTCCCTCTCTCTTCTTTCTTGTTCCTACGAATAAAGTGATTCAATTTGGGGAAGTTCCTTGAAAAGTAAATAAATATGTGCATCTGTTCAATCCATTAATTCTCCCTCCGTTCCGTAATTCTTGACGTGGTTTAACTAAAACCAGGACTAGAACTATAGGACGGAGGCAGTAGTCAACCGGCCATAAATGTTGTCAGTTTTTACTTTACTCTATATATTTTGCGATAAAGACTTTACTCTATACATAATAGCGTATATCTACAGTACTCTATACAAGGACAGCAATACCAGGAATATACATAAGGAAGCAGAATCAATTGCAGCCCAACTGGTAAAACACCATATTGTTTTATGCAAACGGTTATATGGGTTAGGAGCTAAGGAGATATACTGAAGTCGGCGATTTTCACCTATTGAAATTTCAAACAGTTCACTAGCTTCAGTAGTCTCAAAATATTCTCGTAAATAATGATCAAGCATCATAAGGATGGCATGACATGCATAATACTTACAACTTTCTGCCTGGTTTCATTCAGAGCTGCATCCTTTTCTTTCAGTAGTTGAGCATAAACCTCGTCAAATAACTTTCTTATACCTTCCTCAACCGGCGCTGTATTTCATGTTTTACATCCTCGGAGTTCAGACGCTCTTCAAGATTTTTCCTTTTGGCTTCTTCAACTTTCCTGGCAAACTCCTCTTCCAATAACCTAAGTTCAGCTTCCTTTTGGATTCTGCAGAATGCAATGTTAAACAGGGTCAAGCTATTTTTTTTCGATAATCAAACTGGGCCAAATACTGACATTGAACACTGCTACCATCAACATCCCTGAAGTGAAATCTCCAAGAAACCCGAACAGAAGAAACCACATTGCATCTAACGAATACTTACATAGATTTCATAGGGTGGGTTACAATTAGCTCAGTGAGGCGCATCGAGCAAACCTTGCTATTGCCCTAAAGTCGGAGGAATAGGGAGAGATTGTCGGACTGGTCATGGGGCTACTGTGATGAAGGGTAGACGACACAGTTGCCACCTACTATCTCGAGCCCTGCATCCATCACCTGCGGTAAACTACTACATTATTATTATTTTTGCAGGTAAGATTAGAAATTTTTTGCGGGTAACTACTACATTATTTAACTACATGTCAAGATGAGTCTAACCATATTAATTGGGTATCATAAATATTGCTATTTTTTTAAACAAGTTATAGTCAAAGTTAATATAGTATGACTTAAGACATGTCCTAACGTACATTTATTTGAGGACAGAGGGAGTATGAAGGTAATAACATAGATTAGTAACATGTGCATGTTACTACTCTATGACTCTATGTTACACTCCACTATGACTAGCCTAAGCCTCACCAACATCTACCGCACCAACATGCCCAATCTATCACTCCTTGCGAGAAACTTGACAGCACTGACACTGCAGCCACCCGGAGGGACAAAGAGTTTCGTGTGCGTGTTAACAACCAGCAGACTCATATTTTGCTTCTGCATTTAAAAGCCTTGACTTCAGGATAGCATTTCTAAGTTTGATATTCGAGAATAAATAAGAGATATACATGTGCTGAGAGACTAGTAAGTGTTGGTGTTTCGATGTTTCATTGAACTGTATCATGGATATGTGTAGGGACAGTGCACCGCTCTAACCACTCTAGCCAATCAAAGCAAGCTTGCATTCCTGTATTGGTAATCAACAAAAGAAATATCTCTTCCATATATCAGTTAACTTTGAACAATTTATGAATATTGCAGCATGTACACAAATCTAATTTCATTACATCTACATCCATTCTATTGTTTTTAGCCATGTTGTATTAGTTTGCAACATCCAATATGTGCTTAGATAGATTATACTAATTTGCGTTTTTTTAATATATTTTTGATTGGTCAACCAAATCTAATCAAATTAAATAGATAAGTAGACCGAAGATGTTGAGAAGGTTTGAGTGAGTATATTTCTTGTCAAGCAAACAGTCCTTCCGAGTGCCAAAGATTTGACTATAGAAAGTTAAGGTGAGAAGAGCAAACTGGCAACATGTAGCCATATGATTTTACCTATAATACTATGTTGATGTGACCTATGACTAGGACTGCAAGAGTTATTCACGAGTGAACTTGTACTGCCTGGACTTCTCTGTCTTCTATGTCGCTTCAGCGAGGGAGAGCTTACACGCCTCCTAGGGAGTATGGACTGGGGAGCAACTCCTATCCGGTTTCGGAGAAGGGAAACGAGTTTTTCTCCTAAAAGGGGTAATGAATATAAGGAAACAAAATACAACAACAAAAAAATAAGATTTATAATTTTGATTAATAGGAGCAGAAGACTGAACCTCAAAATACATGACAATAATAAAAAATAAAATTCAGATGATCATACTAGCATATTAAGGACTTCAAGGTGCATGCAAAATATGCAAAAGCACTCAATAAACCTCTTGTAATAAAACAAAGTTGATATTTGCGCTTGCAATGGTATAACCATTTAAAGTAGAAAAGAACAATTAATAAACACAGAACTTACAAGTCGTAAAAAGCCGATGAAACTACATAATGTAAGATATACCCATCAAAATGTACCTCACTGCATGAAGTGTCACCAGAGCTAAGAATTAAGATCAGAAAATTCAGCGAAAAATGAAGTGTGCAATATGCCTACAATGAAAAAAAAACTAGATAAGCTGAAGAATAACAGTCGGCTCGTAAATATTATTAAATCATTTACAAAAGAAAAGAAAATATCTTCAGGCTAGTAATGTTTCTAGAATACAACATTGGCAATCTGTGCGATAGTAAAGTAATTGTATCACTGATCTTTCATCCCACTGTAAAAACAAAGGCTTTTGTGTTACCACTTGAAATCTTGAAGATGTGTCGACAATCACATAATCTTTCCTAGCATGATAGATTACCCTCTAGGCCTCTATGTGGGAATCCTACAAGAGCCCATTTACTAACAAACACGATGCGACATGCAAGCAAAGGCTCAAAAGTGTCAGAAGCATTTATGGAATTAAGGTAAAATAGAAGGGCAAAAATCAATTGCAGCCACACCTATAGTTAGTTACCTAGAACTCAAAAGTCCCCAGAGTGTTGTATACCTAGAACTCAAAATGTTAAACACTATTTAATAGTGGCTATTCCAGTCTTTGTTGAGTGGCCGTTCATCTTCAAGGTTCTTCGTCGACTCGGTTTTGAGAAAGATTTTGTGGATGGATTTCTATCATTTTTGCCTTAGCCAGGATGAGAGTTCTCCTTAGAGCATCTCCGGCAGATAAATACATCACCTGTTTTTGCTCATTTTCAGGATTTTATATCACTTGTTTCTTCTCTCAGAGCTCAGGTGATGTAAAATACATCACATCTTCTCTAAAGGTGCTCCAACAAATGATGTATTTTACATCACCACCTAGATTATGTATATTTCAGATTTGCAAACATATAGATAAAAGTCATATCAAAATGATTCGTAAACACAAATAAAATTCAAACAATACTAAATATTACATGACACAAATAGTTCATCACTATTGCACGAATAGTTCAAGTTGCACACAAATCAGCTCGCAAACACACATACTTCATCCACAAACACATAGTTCATCACATAATTCAACAAAATATTACAAGTAAAAGGGCAAAATTTCACCTTTGACAAACTATCAACCATCGTTTGTGCAACGGCGGGGCAGAGGAGCTGAGCTGGATGCTGGCGGTAGCCTCGGCGAGGCAGGGCCGCGGGGGGGGGACGCCCGGTGGGCGCGAAGCGGAGCCAGTCAGTGACCCGTCCACTCTGGCCGGACTCCCGTACGGGAGCTGGCGGATGGCAGATCGAAGGTCATCGGTGTTCTGCGGGGTCCCGCAGACAGACGGCAGATGGCCGCGGCGAGCCGGAATGGGGCCGGCGGGCGATGGATTTTCACCGCGGTGGCGAGGCGTTTCCGGGCATCTCTAGCTGCGGGACGTGTCCGGCGAGGCGGGGCAGGGGCCCAACGGCGACGGTGGAGCGACGACGGTTTGATTACCAGTGGCGTCGGGTCCGACGCGCAGATTTTGCAGCTGTTCTCGGGCGAAGTCGAAATCCAGGCCGCTACAGTTACCTATGGATTCGAGCCTTCCGTTGACCAGCAGGGGCCGCTACAATCCGTGAAATCCGCCGCTGCTACCAGATCTCCCAGACTCGACGCTCCAGCTTGGGCTGCTGCACTCGTCTTCCTTCTGGATTGCGTCCTCCCGATCTAGCCCCGGCCAATCTAGGCCTGGAACTCCCATGCTGGAGCCGACGGGAGCAACTGAGTCAGACTGCCGCCGGCGAGAAAATCGAACTTGAAAGAGGAAACGAGACTCTGAGATCTGACCTTAGGAGAAGTTGGGTGAACCCTTGGGGGCTGCCATGGACCTCCATCGCCGCCACCAGTCGGGATCTAGACGGAGACGGCGGTTGTCGCGTGTGTGCTACAGCCCAGAGAGGAGGCGAGTGGGATTCGATTCGAACTGGCCAAGCCCACGTTCTGAACGATACCACACGTCGTCTGCGGGGCCCCGACCGTATATCGTACACGGCCCCCCCGCCGTATCGTACTGCGTCCATCGCGTATTGGAGGAAAATGCCGGTCAAACCTTGCAGCACGTGGGCCCCGCACCCGAATCTTACAGCGGCACGGACGGAGGCTGATATCAACAACGCCCCAGATCAGCTGCGCGAACGCATTTTCGCGTCGGGTCGGATTTGGCCGGGGTTCGGCCGGCGGCAGTTGAGCGTCGCGCGCGGTCATTGTTTTGTTTTATGATATACATCACCTCCCGATTTGCATCGTGTGGTGCAAAATTTGCAACGCAGTTTCAAAAAGTTTTAGAACATTTTTTAGGAGCTATTTTTTTGGACCAATGTGATGTACTCCGTACTGTATATGACAGTTTTTATACTTCTACGCTCTTAATAAAGTGGCGCGGCCTATGACAGGGCCCGTGAACTTGATAATCGTCGATTCCCTCGGTTGTCTCATCTCTCGTGGCTGAAGGCATCTTGCAGCCAATTCATCCCCGTCAGCATTTGCATGCCGTCTTGCTCTATGTTGACAATGTCGTCCTCTTCTACCGGCCATCTCACCAGCATTTTCGGCCGTAGGCCACAAGAAAAGGACAGAGAGGCAAGCCAACTCGCTACCTCGTCGGCCAATTGATGGTGATTCAAGCATGTGTTGGAGTACAACCTACGCGGCTTCAATAGGTTGGCCAGTCCTATGTCACCGATCCTAATGGCAGCGCCTAACAGAGTATTAATGGCAAGAATTATGGAAAGGAGGGAGTATTAATGACAGGAATTATGGAACTACACCCTGCCACACAAACAAATAATACTAGTCACAAATGATACTACTACATGTTACTATCTCCACAATGCATGGTATCATATACTAGTATCATAGTCTCCATATATTAATTGTTTTATAGAATCTCAATGCAAATATATGTAGTACAAGATTTACTTGACATTAATTTTTCTAGTAGTATGTGCTATGATACGGTATCTACCTATGATACTAGTATCCTCTCTCTCCTCCTTAATAGCACTGCCACATCAGCATTTTGCATGCATGGAATGCATGATACTACCTATGATACTTTCATTGTGGGTAGTCTAAGTCCCTTGCTTCAGCTCGTACCTGTGCAAATTCTTCTGAGGTTGGCAATGTAATAAGGTAGCATCTCCAGGACATCATAAGGCATCACCAGGAGGTGAAAGCGTAACAAGGTGGCAAATTGTGGAACGAGCGAGCGTGCGTGTGAGCCCATTTCCAATTCAAAGACGCTTACACTGATGCTTGGGGAGAGAGAATCACTAAAAATAGATGAAGGACTTGTGACATTCCAGTGCAAATGTATCATTTTACAGACGCTTAAATTCTTAACAGCCAATTTAAGCATCTGGTCGCTCCAGTTCAAACCGTGATCTAACGACTGTGTACATGCATCAACCATATTTTTAACTAACTCATATGAACAATGTCATCTTTAGAGCTTGAGCATCAATTATCAGTAGTATATGGAAAATGGATTAATAGCAACGATCATCAGTAGTATATGGAAAATGGATTAGGGTACGGGGTATAGGCACAAGAATCGATGAGTGGCAGCGGCGCCATTGTACATGAAAAAGAACTACTCCTCACACGATTAAATCAAGTCACCTCATCTCAACGCCTCAGGCAATCAGGGCCAATGCAGTATGCAGACCGAACTAGGCCAGCTAAACGCCGC
Source organism: Lolium rigidum (assembly GCF_022539505.1). NCBI lineage: Eukaryota > Viridiplantae > Streptophyta > Magnoliopsida > Poales > Poaceae > Lolium > Lolium rigidum. The sequence goes on from NC_061511.1 coordinate 245,732,565, forward strand.
AGCAGATGGTGATTAAAATGCAATCTTGGGCTATAATCTACCAGACGCCTAACCAATTTTGCGTGAGGTGTGGAACAGACGGAGGGAGGTTTCCGGGGGATGGGGGCGTACCGCGAGAAGTTGTGTAGGGGAGCGGCTTCGATCTCGTCGGATCCGCCGGCTGCCGTAGCGCGGTGAGGGCAAGTGCCGCCGGCGGGGAGACTGCGGCCGACGAGACACTACGCTCGGCAGAGCTCCGTCAGCCTTCCGACTTTCTAAGCGAGGACGCACGCTCACGGGACTGTTTCTGTACCTCCTCCTGCCGTGCAGCGTGCTGGGGGTGAGGTGAGGGGGCGTGAATCAGTTTAGAACGGATTTGCGAGCATTTGCTTTTTTTGAGGGTGATCTGCGGCGAATTTTTTTTAATAGTATTTTTTTCCTATTAATTCTACAAATAATACTCTATTTTAATTTTTTTAAATAATACACCATCAGGTTAGAGGAACTCGATTAGTACTAATCGGATTAGAGAAACCCGATTAGTACTAGTCCGGGTAGAAGAACCGGACTGCCCCCTAGACTGCATGTGCCTGCATGCATGTACTTGATGCGAACCCGACGGTGTATTATTTTTGAAAAAGTTTAAAATCGAGTATTATTTATAAAATTAATGTAAAAAAATATTATTTAAAAAAATTGCTGATCTGCAAGCATTTCTGTAATCCTTTGGATCGGACCTGCTGAAATCTGGGATTCCAAACGGACACTTTTGGGCCATGGTTTGTCTTTTACATTTTTGCATTTAATGTTTGTTGTTGGGCTGAATACCTCTCCTCCAATCGGGCCGTAAGGGGTTACACGAAGATAACTGTTGACGCTGCATTCGCATTATCTTGTAGCAATATCTTGTAGTGGCCATAGCTTGATATATACTGTCAAACCTCGGGCTAACAGATTAATTTTGATAAGTCATCGGTTTATTTCAGCAAAGGTTGTCCAGAACCGGTGAGAGAAGGGATCAAGGAGAAGCTTAATGTGCAAAATGAGTCACTGAGTGATAAATACTTGGGTATGCCGTCTGATGTGGGGCGATCTATGAATGGCGCCTTCTAATACCTAAGGGATCAAGTATGGAAACATGTCCAGGTTTGGCTGGAGAATTTTCTATCTATGGGGGGAAATGAGATTTTGATTATATCTGTGGCCCAGTCGATGCCGACTTACTCTATGTCTTGCTTCAAACTCCCCAAAGATCTTTGTGATCATATCAATAGCCTGCAGAGGAACTTCTGGTGGGGGTGCAAAGATGGTAAGAGGAAAACATGTTGGGTGTCGTGGGAAGAGATGACGATACCCTAGAATTTCGCGATATTGAGCCTTTTAATCTCTCCCTCCTTGCACGTCAGGCCTAGCGAATACTTCAAAATCTTGGGACTATGAGTGCAAGAGTTTTGAAGGCGGTATTGATGCGGGGTGGCCTTCGGACACCTCCACAGCAAGACCAACAAGTCCCCCA
>NC_061511.1:245734159-245764979 GCF_022539505.1 Lolium rigidum
GATCTCATCAGGTATACTATCCTGATTCAGATTTCCTTAAGGCCACGGTGGGCAGTCATGCATAGCAAATATGGCAGTCCATTGTTGAAGGGAAAGAACTTATTCGGAGGATTGGCTCAGGTGAGACAACTCATGCTTGGAACTCCAACTAGATTCGGCGAGATTTCTCAATGCGACCATTGGTGTTTATCAAAGCCAATCCACCGACCATGGTTGCATACTTCATGGACAAACAATCAGCGTCCTGGAACACTCACCTCCTCAAGGAATTTATGCTACCTATGGACATGGAAGTGATACAGTCTATTCCGATTTGTACACGCCATGCAGACGATTTCTGGGCGTGGCACTACGAGAAGATGGGTGTGTTCTCGGTTAAATCCGCATATCGCATGTTGGTCAATGCGAGGCGACGCCGTGGCGCGTGGCTGCATGAGAGGGCATCAAATTCAAATCATAATAAGGAGGAAAAGGATTTGACTTCACTTTGGAAACTTAAAGTGCCGTCCAAGATTCGTGTATTTTTTATGGCGGCTCGCAAAGAATTCTATTCCAACAGCAGATGTTCGTCACCACTGGCATATGTCAGATGATAGCATCTGCTCACTTCTGTGGAGATCCGGATTCATGCCAACACTCTCTTCTGGAATTTTCAATGAGTAGATGTGTGTGGGCTCTCATTCCTGTGACGATATTAGAGCATATGGAGCGTACGATAGAGCCCGATGCTAAACAGTGGTTGTTCTCAATGATGAACTCGCTCAAGCAGGAAGAGTTGGTACTATGCCTGACGGAAAGCGATACATGAAGGAATTTTCCAAAGTCCCTTATCCACACATATTTTTGTGGAATCATTTATTTGTGACTTGAACTTAGCGTCGGTGGTAACTAGATCAAAACCAGAACCTGGAAGATCGCCGAGGACAGGAAGATGGATTGCTCCTCCATCTGGTATGCTAAGATCAACGTTGATGCAGCGGTGAGGAAGCAAGTGAGGGCGGGAGCGATGGCAGCTGTATGACGTGATGACAGGGGTCTTTAACTGGGATCCTCGGCTGTTTCTATCCCTGGGATCGACGATCCGGCCATTCTGGAGACACTAGCCTATAGAGAAGCGTGTTGGAGATATGCCCAAGAGGCAATAATAAAAGTGGTTATTATATATCTTCATGTTTATGATAAATGTTTACATACCATGCTATAATTGTATTAACCGAAACATTGATACATGTGTGTTATGTGAACAACAAGGAGTCCCTAGTAAGCCTCTTGTATAACTAGCTTGTTGATTAATAGATGATCATCGTTTCATGATCATGAACATTGGATGTTGTTAATAACAAGGTTATGTCATTGATGAATGATGTAATGAACACACCCAATTAAGCGTAGCATAAGATCACGTCATTAAGTTCATTTGCTATAAGCTTTTGATACATAGTTACCTAGTCCTTCGACCATGAGATCTTGTAAATCAGTTATGCCAGAAGGGTACTTTGATTACATCAAAAGCCACTGCGTAAATGGGTGGTTATAAAGGTGGGATTAAGTATTCAGAAAGTATGAGTTGAGGCATATGGAGCAAGAGTGGGATATTGTCCATCCCGATTGATGCGGGGTGGCCTTCGGACACCTCCACACCAAGACCAACAAGTCCCCCAAGTGGACCAATGACTCGGGCTCGAGTTAAAGCGCTACATGATAAGGTGACCTCGCTCCTAGCTACCCTTGATCTCGGTACACCTTTGTATGGAGTGCTACCTCATGCCGATGTGCTATGTGTCATTAGGTACAAGGCGCATCAAGACACCGGAGAGGAGGACAAGCCATGGTCAAGGGAAGGAGAGGAGCAGCGGGACATGGAGATGATCACGAAGCTGGACCCGACGTCGCTCGAAGAACTCAAAGGAAGAGAAGAATGCTGGCCGGCCCTGGACCCGGTCGGACCGGCCCCACAACCGGACCATCCGGTCCCAGGCCCGGTCGACCGGCTGCCCAACCGGATTTCCCCGCATCGTACCGGAAAGCAACCGGACAGAAACTTGCGAGGTTTCCGGTTGGCGACCGGTCGACCGGCCCAGGACCGGACCACCCGGTCACGAGCCCGGTCTGACCGGCCCCAAACCGGATTTGACGGAAAGTCTCCACCAAACTGCCTAAGTTATCCTGTTTTGTACCTTTTCGCCTTGCTGGCTGTGTATGCCTATATAAGGACCCTAGACCCCTCCTTTACCCCTTAGACATATTTTGAGCTTAAACCAACTTTGAGCTTAGTCTCCCTAGGGTTAGCATCCATCTTGGACAAGCATCCCTCTGTAATCAAGGCCATCCTTGTTGTTGATTTGGATATTGTTGATTGAGATTCTAGTGCAAGGAACTCTCTCCCCTCACCAATCTCCTTTCTCCAACACCAATCTCTCACCGGGAATTCTGCCGCGTGCCTCTTCTGGGTGATTCTATTGGCGTGGTCCATCGAGCCACGGGGGTAAGTATCGGGTATATCGGGTTGGTGTGCGTGCGTGAGTACCGTGTTCTTCGTGTTCTTCGTGTTCCTCGCGCTCTCCCACCTTTTCTCCTCGATCCTTGGGTCAAATCGCGAGATCGGGCCAACCCCTAGATCTCAGATCTCATCACCGATGATGGATAGATATACTCTGGGCCCTCTCGTTGGAATGTCGTCTAATTAGCTTGCAAGCATATGAATGGTTCATAAGAGATAACATACCACGGTACGAGTAAAGAGTACTTGTCAGGAGACGAGGTTGAACGAGGTATAGAGATACCGATGATTAAACCTCGGACAAGTAAAATATCGCGTGACAAAGGGAATCAGTATCGTATGTAAATGGTTCAATCGATCACTAAGTCATCGTTGAATATGTGGGAGCCATTATGGATCTCCAGATCCCGCTATTGGTTATTGGTCGTAGAGAGGTCTCAACCATGTCTGCATAGTTCACGAACCGTAGGGTGACACACTTAAGGTTTGATGTCGTTTAAAGTAGATATGGAATATGGAATGGAGTTCGAAGTTTTGTTCGGAGTCTCGGATGGGATTCAGGACATCACGAGGAGTTCCAGAATGGTCCGGAGAATAAGATTCATGTATATGAAGTCATTTTCCAAGTTTGAAAATGATCTGGTGCATTTATGGAAGGTTCTAGAAGGTTCTAGAAAAGTCCGGAAGAAATCACCATGGAAGGTGGAGTCCCGGAGGGACTTCACCTAGCATGGCCGGCCAGCCTAAGGGGGTAAGAGTCCCAGGTGGACTCCACCCATGGTGGCCGGACACCCCCCAAGGAAGGGGTGGGAGTCCCACCTTGAGTAGGAGTCCCACCTTGGGTAGGTTTCCCACCTTAGGCAAGTTTTTGTGTTGGGGTCTTATTCGAAGACTTGGACTACAACTCTTGGGGGTTCCACCTATATAATGAGGAGCAAGGGGAGGGGGCCGGCTACACTAGAGCCTCATTGGCCGCACCCCCTTTAGTGGCCGGCGCCCTGATACGTCCCAAACGTATCTATAATTTCTTATGTTCCATGCTACTTTTATGATGATACTTACATGTTTTATACACATTATATGTCATTATTATGTGTTTTCCGGAACTAACCTATTGACGAGATGCCGAAGGGCAGATTCTTTGTTTTCTGCTGTTTTTGGTTTCAGAAATCCTAGTAAGGAAATATTCTCGGAATTGGACGAAATCAACTCCCAGCATCTTAGAATCACACGAAGCTTCCAGAACACCCGAGAGCCGCCAGAGGAGGGCCTTGTGGGCCCCAGATGATAGGCTGGCGCGGCCAGGGGGTGGGCCGCTCCCCCCTACTGTGTCGTCGCCTCGTCAGCCCTCCGACTCCGCCTCTTCGCCTATTTAAAGGTCCACGACCTAAAACCTCGAGACGAAAAAGCCACGGTACGAGAAACCTTCCGGAGCCGCCGCCATCGCGAAGCCAAGATCCGGGGGACAGGAGTCTCCGTTCCGGCACGCCGCCGGGACGGGAAGTGCCCCGGAAGGCTCCTCCATCGACACCACCGCCATCTCCATCAACGCTGCTTGTCTCCCATGAGGAGGGAGTAGTTCTCCATCGAGGCTCGGGGCTGTACCGGTAGCTATGTGGTTAATCTCTCTCCTATGTACTTCAATACAATGATCTCATGAGCTGCCTTACATGATTGAGATTCATATGAGTTTTGTATCACTATTAGTCTATGTGCTACTCTTGTGATGTTATTAAAGTAGTCTATTCCTCCTTCACGGTGTAATGGTGACAGTGTGTGCATCGTGTAGTACTTGGAGTTGGCTATGATCATAATCTCTTGTAGGTTATGGAGTTAATTATTACTATGATAGTATTGATGTGATTTATTCCCCCTTCGTAGTGTGATGGTGACAGTGTGCATGCTATGTTAGTACTCGGTTTAAATTGCAAAGATCTATTATGCTCTAAAGGTTACTTAAATATGAATGTCGAATGTTGTGGAGCTTGTTAACTCCGGCATTGAGGTGCTCTCGTAGCCCTACACAACGAATGGTGTTCATTATCAAACAAGAGTATATGTAGCACAAAGGAAGAGAACTTATTTATTTATGTGATCAATGTTGAGAGTGTCCACTAGTGAAAGTATGATCCCTAGGCCTTGTTTCCAAATACGCAATCATCGCTTGTTTACTATTTTACTGCATCTTTACTTCTGCAATATTACTACCATCAAGCTGCACGCCGGTGATGTCTACGGGTGCTTCTATTCTTGTAGACAGTGTTGGGCCTCCAAGAAGCGAGAGGTTTGTAGAACAGCGAGCAAGTTTCCCTTAAGTGGATCACCCAAGGTTTATCGAACTCGGGGAGGAAGAGGTCAAAGATATCCCTCTCATGCAACCCCGCAACCACAAAGCAAGAAGTCTCTTGTGTCCCCAACACACCTAATAGGTGCACTAGTTCGGCGAAGAGATAGTGAAATACGGGTGGTATGAATAAGTATGAGCAGTAGCAATGGCACCGAGAAAAGTGCTTGTCGGCGTGCGATTGATGGTATTAATATTGCGGACGATAGAGATGCAGTAAAACAGAAAACAAGCAGCGATAGCAGTATTTAGGAACAAGGCCTAGGGATCATACTTTCACTAGTGGACACTCTCAACTTTGATCACATAACAAAATAATTAAATAGATGCTAGACTCTACACTCTCTTGTTGGATGATGAACACCACTAACTGTGTAGGATTACACGAACCCTCAATGTCGGAGTTAACAAGCTTCACAATATTCGATGTTCATGTTTAAATAACCTTAGAGTGCATGACAGATCAACATAACCAAACCAAGTACTAACATAGCATGCACACTTGTCACCTTCACACTACGAAAGGAGGCATAGATCACATCAATACCATCATAGCAATAGTTAACTTCATAATCTACAAGAGATCACAATCATAGCCTACGCCAAGTACTACACGATGCACACACTCGTCACCATTACACCGTGCGGGAGGAATAAACTACTTTAATAACATCACTAGAGTAGCACACGGATAAATTGTGATACAAAACACATTGCAATCATAAAGGGATATAAATAAGCACTTCACTATGCCATTCATAACGAGTGAATAAGTATTCTGTGAAATATAGCCTAAGAGACCCACACGGTGCACACACTGTCACCTTTACACACGTGGGACAAGGAGTCTCCGAGAGATCACATAAGTAAAACCCACTTGACTAGCACAATGACATCTAGATTACAAGCATCATCATATGAATCTCAATCATGTAAGGCAGCTCATGAGATTATTGTATTGAAGTACATAGGAGAGAGATGAACCACATAGCTACCGGTACAGCCCTTAGCCCCGGGGGTGAATTACTCCCTCCTCATCATGGAGACAGCGATGGCGGTGAAGATGGCGGTGGAGACGGCGGTGGAGACGGCGGTGGAGATGACTCCGGGGGCAATTCCCCGTCCCGGCAGGGTGCCGGAACAGAGACTTCTGTCCCCCGAATTGGAGTTTCGCGATGGCGGCGGCTCTGGATGGTTTTCTCTGGTTTCGTCGAACGTCATAGGGTTTTCGCGACGGAGACCTTAAGTAGGCGGAAGGGCAGCCTCGGAGGGGGCCTGGTGGGCCCACACACTAGGGGGGCGCCAGGGTGTTGTGTGGGGCCCCCAGGGCTCCCCTCTGGCGGCTCTCGGGTGTTCTGGAAGCTTCGTCCAATTATAAGACTCTGGGCGTTGATTTCGTCCAATTCCGAGAATATTTCCTTACTAGGATTTCTGGAACCAAAAACAGCAGAAAACAGCAACTGGCCCTTCGGCATCTCGTCAATAGGTTAGTTCCGGAAAACGGTAAATATGACATATAATGTGTATAAAACATGTAGATATCATCAATAATGTGGCATGGAACATAATAAATTATCGATACGTCGGAGACGTATCAGCATCCCCAAGCTTAGTTTCTGCTCGTCCCGAGCAGGTAAACGATAACAAAGATAATTTCTGGAGTGACATGCCATCATAATCTTGATCAATACAATTGTAAAGCATATGTAATGAATGCAGCGATCAAAACAATGGTAATGACATGAGTAAACAAATGAATCATAAAGCAAAGACTTTTCATGAATAGTACTTTCAAGACAAGCATCAATAAGTCTTGCATAAGAGTTAACTCATAAAGCAATAAATCAAAGTAAAGGTATTGAAGCAACACAAAGGAAGATTAAGTTTCAGCGGTTGCTTTCAACTTGTAACATGTATATCTCAATGATAGTTTGTCAATGCAAAGCAATATAACAAGTGCAATATGCAAGTATGTAGGAATCAATGCACAGTTCACACAAGTGTTTGCTTCTTGAGGTGGAGAGAGATAGGTGAACTGACTCAACATAAAAGTAAAAGAATGACCCTTCGCAGAGGGAAGCATTGATTGCTATATTTGTGCTAGAGTTTTTTTTTTTGAAAACATAAAGAGAGCATAAAAGTAAAGTTTTGAGAGGTGTTTGTTGTTGTCAACGAATGGTAGTGGGCACTCTAACCCCCTTGCCAGACAAACCTTCAAAGAGCGGCTCCCATGAATTATTTTTATTTTTGGGTGGCACTCCTTCCAACCTTTCTTTCACAAACCATGGCTAACCGAATCCTCGGGTGCCCGCCAACAATCTCATACCATGAAGGAGTGCCTTTTTATTTTAGTTTTATTATGATGACACTCCTCCCCACCTTTGCTTTCTCAAGCCATGGCTAACCGAATCCTTCGGGTGCCAGTCCAACAATCACATACCATGGAGGAGTGTCTATTTAGGTTAATTAATTTGGGACTCGGGAATCCCATTGCCGACTCTTTTTGCAAAATTATTGGATAAGCGGATGAAGCCACTAGTCCATTGGTGAAAGTTGCCCAACAAGAATGAAAGATAAACACCACATACTTACTCATGAGCTATAAAACATTGACACAAATCAGAGGTAATAAATTTTGAATTATTTAAAGGTAGCACTCAAGCAATTTACTTTGGAATGGCGGAGAAATACCATGTAGTAGGTAGGTATGGTGGACACAAATGGCATAGTGGTTGGCTCAAGGATTTTGGATGCATGAGAAGTATTCCCTCTTGATACAAGGTTTAGGCTAGCAAGGTTATTTGAAACAAACACAAGGATGAACCGGTGCAGCAAAACTCACATAAAAGACATATTGTAAACATTATAAGACTCTACACCGTCTTCCTTGTTGTTCAAAACTCAATACTAGAAATTATCTAGACTTTAGAGAGACCAATTATGCAAACCAAATTTTAGCAAGCTCTATGTATTTCTTCATTAATGGGTGCAAAGTATATGATGCAAGAGCTTAAACATGAGCACAACAATTGCCAAGTATCAAATTATTCAAGACATTTTTAGAATTACTACATGTAGCATTTCCCAATTCCAACCATATAACAATTTAACGAAGAAGATTCAACCTTCGCCATGAATACTATGAGCTAAGAACACATGTGTTCATATGAACCAGCGGAGCGTGTCTCTCTCCCACACAAGCATGATGGATCATATTTTATTCAAACAAAAACAAAAACAAACAGACGCTCCAAGTAAAGTACATAAGATGTGACCGAATAAAAATATAGTTTCAAGAGAAGAAACCTGATAATTTGTCGATGAAAAAGGGGATGCCTTGGGCATCCCCAAGCTTATATGCTTGAGTCTTCTTGAAATATGCAGGGATGAATCACGGGGGCATCCCCAAGCTTAGACTTTTCACTCTTCTTGATCATAGTATATCATCCTCCTCTCTTGACCCTTGAAAACTTCCTCCACACCAAACTCGAAACAAACTCATTAGAGGGTTAGTGCATAATCAAAAATTCACATGTTCAGAGGTGACACAATCATTCTTAACACTTCTGAACATTGCCCAAAGCTACTGGAAGGTAATGGAACAAAGAAATCCATCCAACACAGCGAAAGAGGCAATGCGAAATAAAAGGCAGAATCTGTCAAAACAGAACAGTCCGTAAAGACGAATTTTATTGAGGCACCAGACTTGCTCAAATGAAAATGCTCAAATTTAATGAAAGTTGCGTACATATATGAGGATCACTCACGTAAATTGGCATAATTTTCTGAGTTACCTACAGAGAATTAGGCCCAGATTCGTGACAGCAAGAAATCTGTTTCTGCGCAGTAATCCAAATCTAGTATTGACTTTACTATCAAAGACTTTACTTGGCACAACAATGCAATAAAATAAAGATAAGGAGAGGTTGCTACAGTAGTAAAAACTTCCAAGACACAAATATAAAATAGAGGTACTGTAGCAAAATAAACACATGGGTTATCTCCCAAGAAGTTCTTTCTTTATAGCCTTTAAGATGGGCTCAGCAGTTTTAATGATGCACTCGCAAGAAATAGTTGTTGAAGCAAAAGAGAGCATCAAGAAGCAAATTCAAAAAACATTTAAGCCTAACATGCTTCCTATGCATAGGAATCTTGTAAATAAACAAATTCATGAAGCATAATGCAACAAGCATAGAAAGATAAAACAAGTGCAGCTTCAAGATTTTCAGCAAAAAGAGAGGTGTTTTAGTAACATGAAAATTTCTACAACCATATTTTCCTCTCTCATAATAATATCCAGATAGCATCATGAGCAAACTCAACAATATAACTATCAAATGAAACATTCTTATCATGAGTCTCATGCATAAAATTATTACTACTCCCAACATAAGCATAGTTATTCTTATTAATTGTAGTAGGAGCAAATTCAACAAAGTAGCTATCATTATTATTCTCATCATCAAATATAGGAGGCATATTGTAATCATAATCAAATTTATCCTCCATAACAGTGCGGTACTAAAAGACTACTATCATTATAATCATCATAAATAGGAGGCAAAGTATCATCAAAGTAAATTTTCTCCTCAATGCTTGGGGGACTAAAAAGATCATGCTCATCAAAACCAGCTTCCCCAAGCTTAGAACTTTCTATATCATTAGCAACAATGGTATTCAAAGTGTTCATACTAATATGTTCCATGGGTTTTTTAATTTTCGCATCAAACCATCCATGTCTTAAATCAGGAAATAGAATAAGAAGCTCATTGTTGTCCATTATGCCAAACTAGTGTAAACAAGAAACAAAAAGATGCAATTGCAGGATCTAAAGGAAATAGCTTCGAGTACTTACAACGGCGCCGGAAAAGTGCTTAGTAGCCGAGATCCGGAGTGTGAGTACCTTTTACCTTTCCTCCCCGGCAACGGCGCCGGAAAAGTGCTTGATGTCTACGGGTGCTTCTATTCTTGTAGACAGTGTTGGGCCTCCAAGAGCAGAGGTTTGTAGAACGAGCAGCAAGTTTCCCTTAAGTGGATCACCCAAGGTTTATCGAACTCGGGGAGGAAGAGGTCAAAGATATCCCTCTCATGCAACCCTGCAACCACAAAGCAAGAAGTCTCTTGTGTCCCCAACACACCTAATAGGTGCACTAGTTCGGCGAAGAGATAGTGAAATACATGTGGTATGAATAAGTATGAGCAGTAGCAATTGCACCAGAAAAGTGCTTGCTGGCGTGCAATTGATGGTATTAATATTGCGGACAGTAGATATGCAGTAAAACAGAAAACAAGCAGCGATAGCAGTATTTAGGAACAAGGCCTAGGGATCATACTTTCACTAGTGGACACTCTCAACTTTGATCACATAACAGAATAAATAAATAGATGCTAGACTCTACACTCTCTTGTTGGATGATGAACACCACTAATCGTGTAGGATTACACGAACCCTCAATGCCGGAGTTAACAAGCTCTACAATATTCGATGTTCATGTTTAAATAACCTTAGAGTGCATGACATATCAACATAACCAAACCAAGTACTAACATAGCATGCACACTTGTCACCTTCACACTACGAAAGGAGGCATAGATCACATCAATACCATCATAGCAATAGTTAACTTCATAATCTACAAGAGATCACAATCATAGCCTACGCCAAGTACTACACGATGCACACACTGTCGCCATTACACCGTGCAGGAGGAATAAACTACTTTAATAACATCACTAGAGTAGCACACAGATAAATTGTGATACAAAACACATTGCAATCATAAAGGGATATAAATAAGCACTTCACTATGCCATTCATAACGGTGAATAAGTATTCGTGAAATATAGCCTAAGAGACCCACACGGTGCACACACTTGTCACCTTTACACACGTGGGACAAGGAGTCTCCGGAGATCACATAAGTAAAACCCACTTGACTAGCACAATGACATCTAGATTACAAGCATCATCATATGAATCTCAATCATGTAAGGCAGCTCATGAGATTATTGTATTGAAGTACATAGGAGAGAGATGAACCACATAGCTACCGGTACAGCCCTTAGCCCCGGGGGTGAATTACTCCCTCCTCATCATGGAGACAGCGATGGCGGTGAAGATGGCGGTAGAGACGGCGGTGGAGATGACTCCGGGGGCAATTCCCCGTCCCGGCAGGGTGCCGGAACAGAGACTTCTGTCCCCCGAATTGGAGTTTCGCGATGGCAGCGGCTCTGGATGGTTTTCTCTGGTTTCGTCGAACGTCATAGGGTTTTCGCGACGGAGACCTTAAGTAGGCGGAAGGGCAGCCTCGGAGGGGGCCTGGTGGCCCCACACACTAGGGGGGCGCGCCCCCTGCCGGCCGCGCCGGGTGTTGTGTGGGGCCCCGGGGCTCCCCTACGGCGGCTCTCGGGTGTTCCGGAAGCTTCGTCCAATTATAAGACTCGGGCGTTGATTTCGTCCAATTCCGAGAATATTTCCTTACTAGGATTTCACGGAACCAAAAGCAGCGTAGAAATAGCAACTGGCCTTCGGCATCTCGTCAATAGGTTAGTTCCGGAAAACGCATAAATATGACATATAATGTGTATAAAACATGTAGATATCATCAATAATGTGGCATGGAACATAAGAAATTATCGATACGTCGGAGACGTATCGCCCAGACAAGCACTTTTCCGGCGCCGTTACTACTCGCTCATATTCATTCATACCACTTGTATTTCACTATCTCTTCGCCGAACTAGTGCACATATACATCCGACAAGTGTATTAGGTGTGTTGGGGACACAAGAGACTTCTTGTATCGTGATTGCGGGGTTGCTTGAGAGGGATATCTTTGACCTCTTCCTCCCCGAGTTCGATAAACCTTGGGTGATCCACTTAAGGGAAACTTGCTGCTGTTCTACAAACCTCTGCTCTTGGAGGCCCAACATTGTCTACAAGAATAGAAGCACCCGTAGACATCAAGCACCCGTACATTACTTGAGTGCTACCTTTAAATTTCTATTCTTTGTCTTTGCAATATATAGCTCATGGGACAAATAGCCTTAAAAACTATTGTGGTGAAGAATATGTACTTATGTGTCTTATTTCTTAATAAGTTGCTTGTTGAGCGGTAACCATGTTTCTGGGACGCCATCAACTCTTTTACCTTTGTTGAATATCATGTGAGTTGCTATGCATGTTCGTCTTGTCCGAAGTAAGGGCGATTTTCATGATCAAATGGTTTGAGTATGCATACTGTTAGAGAAGAACATTGGGCCGCTAACTAAAGCCATGATTCATGGTGGAAGTTTCGAGTGTGGACAACTAATCCTCAATCTCTTATGAGAATTTTAATCGTTGTTGAATGCTTATGCATTAAAGAGGAGTCCATTATCCGTTGTCTATGTTGTCCCGGTATGGACGTCTAAGTTGAGAATAACCAAAAGCGAGAAATCCAATGCGAGCTTTCTCCTTAGACCTTTGTACAGGCGGCATAGAGGTACCCCTTTGTGACACTTGGTTGAAACATATGCTATGCAATGATAATCCATGTTAATCCAAGCTAATTAGGACAAGGTGCGAGCACTATTAGTATACTATGCATGAGGCTTGCAACTTATAAGATATCTTATACATAACACATATGCTTTATTACTACCGTTGACAAAATTGTTTCTTGTTGTTTTCAAAATGAAAAGCTCTAGCACAAATATAGTAATCAATGCTTCCCTCTGCGAAGGGCCTATCTTCTACTTTATTGTTGAGTCGGTTTACCTACTTCTTTCTATCTTAGAAGCAAACACTTGTGTCAACTGTGCATTGATTCTTACATGTTTACCTATTGCACTTGTTATATTTCTTTGTGTTGACAATTATCCATGAGATATACATGTTACAAGTTGAAAGCAATTGCTGAAACTTAATCATCCTTTGTGTTGCTTCAATGCATTTTACTAAAGAATCTATTGCTTTATGAGTAACTCTTATGCAAGTCTTATTGATGCTTGTTTTAAAAGTACTATTCATGAAAAGTCTTTGCTATATGATTCAATTGTTTAGTCATTATCTTTACCATTGCTTTGAATCGCTGCATTCATTACATATGCTTTAAAATTGTATTGATCAAGATTATGGTAGCATGTCACTTAAGAAATTATCCTTGTTATCGTTTACCTACTCGAGGGCGAGTAGGAACTAAGCTTGGGGATGCTTGATACGTCCCAAACGTATCTATAATTTCTTGTGTTCCATGCTACTTTTATGATGATACTTACATGTTTTATACACATTATATGTCATTATTATGCGTTTTCCGGAACTAAGCTATTGACGAGATGCTCGAAGGGCCGGTTGTCTGTTTTCCGCTGCTTTTGGTTCCGAAATCCTAGTAAGGAAATATTCTCGGAATTGGACGAAATCAACGCCGCGAGTCTTATAATCACACGAAGCTTCCGGAACACCCGAGAGCCGCGGAGGAGGGCCCCGTGGGCCCGGATGATAGGCTGGCGCGGCCGGGGGTGGGCCGCGCCCCCTACCGTGTCGTCGCCTCGTCAGCCCTCCGACTCCGCCTCTTCGCCTATTTAAAGGTCCCAGACCTAAAACCTCGAGACGAAAAAAGCCACGGTACGAGAAACCTTCCAGAGCCGCCGCCATCGCGAAGCCAAGATCTGGGGGACAGGAGTCTCTGTTCCGGCACGCCGCCGGGACGGGGAAGTGCCCCCGGAAGGCTCCTCCATCGATACCACCGCCATCTCCATCAACGCTGCTGTCTCCCATGAGGAGGGAGTAGTTCTCCATCGAGGCTCGGGGCTGTACCGGTAGCTATGTGGTTAATCTCTCTCCTATGTACTTCAATACAATGATCTCATGAGCTGCCTTACATGATTGAGATTCATATGAGTTTTGTATCACTATTAGTCTATGTGCTACTCTTGTGATGTTATTAAAGTAGTCTATTCCTCCTTCATGGTGTAATGGTGACAGTGTGTGCATCGTGTAGTACTTGGCGTTGGCTATGATCATAATCTCTTGTAGGTTATGGAGTTAATTATTACTATGATAGTATTGATGTGATTTATTCCCCCTTCGTAGTGTGATGGTGACAGTGTGCATGCTATGTTAGTACTCGGTTTAAATTGCAAAGATCTATTATGCTCTAAAGGTTACTTAAATATGAATGTCGAATGTTGTGGAGCTTGTTAACTCCGGCATTGAGGTGCTCTCGTAGCCCTACACAACGAATGGTGTTCATTATCAAACAAGAGTATATGTAGCACAAAGGAAGAGAACTTATTTATTTATGTGATCAATGTTGAGAGTGTCCACTAGTGAAAGTATGATCCCTAGGCCTTGTTTCCAAATACTGCATTCATCGCTTGTTTAATGTTTTACTGCATCTTTACTTCCTGCAATATTACTACCATCAATCGCACGCCAGCAAGCACTTTTCCGGCGCCGTTACTACTCGCTCATATTCATTCATACCACTTGTATTTCACTATCTCGTCACCGAACTAGTGCACCTATACATCCGACAAGTGTATTAGGTGTGTTGGGGACACAAGAGACTTCTTGTATCGTGATTGCGAGGGTTGCTTGAGAGGGATATCTTTGACCTCTTCCTCCCTGAGTTCGATAAACCTTGGGTGATCCACTTAAGGGAAACTTGCTGCTGTTCTACAAACCTCTGCTCTTGGAGGCCCAACACTGTCTACAAGAATAGAAGCACCCGTAGACATCACGCCCCACCTCTCCCCAAACCCTAGCCGCCTCTCCTCCTCCACCTCTCCCGCAGTGCATAGGCGAAGCCCTGCCGGAGATCTCCACCACCGCCACCATGCTGTTGTGCTGCCGGGATTCCGAGGAGGATCTACTACTTCCGCTACCCGCTGGAACGGGGAGAAGGACGTCTTCATCAACACCAAATGTGTGACCGAGTACGAAGGTGCTGCCCGACTGTGGCACCGTCAAGATCTTCTACGCGCTTTTAAAAGTGGCAAGTGATCATCTTCTGCAACAACGAGATCTAATCTCGTAGGCTTTGGAAATCTTCAAGGGTTAGTCTCGTGATCCCCTCGTTGCTACCATCTTCTAGATTGCATCTTGGCTTGGTTTTCGTTCTTGCGGTAGGAAATTTTTTGTTTTCTATGCTACGAATCCCATTAGTGGTATCAGAGCCGTGTCTATGCATAGATTGGTTGCACGAGTAGAACACAATTGTTTTGTGGGCGTTGATGCTTTGTTGTCTTTAGTTCGTGTACTTTGCATCTTGCAGCATGGTGGGATGAAGCGGCTCGGGCTAACTTTACATGACCACGTTCATGAGATTTGCTCCACGCTCGACATGCAACTTGTATTGCATAAGTGGCTTTGCGGGTGTCTGTCTCTCCCACCATAGTGAAGATTCAATTTACTCTTTCTATTGACAACACTAGTGTCACCGTTGTGGTTCATGTTCGTAGGTAGATTGGATCTTACTCGAAAACCCTAAACCACGTAAAATATGCAAACCAAATTAGAGGTGACTAACTTGTTTTTGCAGGGTTTGGTGATGTGATATGGTCATGATGTGATGATGAATATGTATGAGATGATCATTATTGTATTGTGGCAACCGGCAGGAGCCTTATGGTTGTCTTTATATTTCATGTTGTAGTATTATTTCAAAGTAGTTGTAATAGTTGCTACATGAGGTGAACAACCATGAAGACAACGCCATGGACCTTGATGCTACGCCGACGATGATGGAGATCATGCCCGTTGATGATGGAGATCATGTCCGTGCTTTGGAGATGAAGATCAAAGGCGCAAAGACTAAAGGGCCATATCATATCACATATGAATTGCATGTGATGTTAGTCCTTTATGCATCTTATCTTGCTTAGATCGCGACGGTAGCATTATAAGATGATCCCTCACATTAATATCAAGATAATAAAGTGTTCTCCCCTCGTATGCACCGTTGCTACAGTTCGTCGTTTTGAAGCATCTCGTGATGATCGGATGTGATAGATTCTATGTTCACATACAACGGGTGTAAGCCATGTTTGCACACGCGGAATACTTGGGTTTGCTTGACGATCCTAGCATGTATATACATGGCCTCGGAACACAGGAAACCGAAAGGTTGAACACGAGTCATATGGAGGATATGAGCAACATGTTGATGTTCACCGTTGAAGTTACATCATCTCACGTGATGATCGGTTTTGGTGTAGTGGATATGGATCGTGTACCACTTAACAACTATGAGGGATGTTGTATTAAGTGGGAGTTCATTAGTAATTAGATTAAAACATGAACTAATTATCATGAACATAGTCTGAATAGTATTTTGAATTAATTTGTAGAATTGGCATCCGTTATCTACCAAGCGCTAGTCTTGTAATTGAGATAGAAATACTGTTAAATCTGACAAGTAACTTTATGGACTGGTACCGTATTGTTAAAGAATCAAGAAATGATTAAGTCCTGTTGCAAACTTTTAGTAAACCTCACATTTCTGATTCAAAGAACAATGGTTTTGATTAGTACCTAAAATTATCTTGTCTCCGTAAGAGTTCAAATACGTTTGAAAAGTAAGGAGCTGGAAATTTTGTTTTCAGAAATAAGCAAGGTATGAGATATATGTGATATCTAAGACCTTATTGCAAGATGATAGAATATAATCTAGTGAGACTACATAAACTCATAAGTTTTATGGGAATGTACGAAGGTTGAAGACGCCCGGCGTCCCAATTCTCCAACTAAGTTGGGCACTAAAGATATTCGCATATCCATGAAGTGATCGTCCTTAGTATGCACCGTTGCTAAGACTCGTCGTTTCGAAGCATCTCGTGATGATCGGGTGTTATAGATTCTACGTGTGCATACAAAGGGTGCAAGTCAGATTTGCACATGCGAATACCGAGGTTAAACTTTACGAGCCTAGCATGTTCAGACATGGTCTCGGAAAGTCGTCATGATATGATGGATACAATTATGAGTGAAATTGTTCATCATATTACAAAGTTACTAATAGTGAAATCTGGAACACTTGTCATATGATGATCAACTTCAAAGTAAGAACCTCAAGGTTATTGGTATTTAACCAATGGACCTAGAAGTTATTGAAGATGAAGTGTTTTCTGAGAATGAGGAAAGCTAAAAGAGAAACTACAAAAGATATTTTGGCAGAAAGAAAGAAAAGACTAGAAAGTCTAGCTCAGGTGTATATAGATGATGTACATGTTGTGGATGTATTTCTTATTTGGTCACATAATGAAATTCTTGGGTATTTGTACCAGATTGGTTAGTATGAGATGTCATACAATACAACGCAATACAAGAATACAATGGCCTAAGTGACTAATAAGGAATATGGTAATAATGCACGTCTGGAACATGATAAAGTGTTATTATGTTTGTCGTTGGCATTCTGCCTAGCCCTTAGAATTTATAATAAAGAACTTAATAATTGTTATTTTGCTCTGGTCAAATGAAAACAATGAGTTGTTCAAATTATGACATTACTCCATGTACGATGGATAAGTTATTATAAATCTTAATGGTGAAACACACATACATAACACTGACGCTAAAATGCCATAAGGCAAATGATTTGAATTCCACTTATTTGTGGAACCGCCATTTAGGTCATATTAGAAAGGAACGCATGAAGGAACTCCATGCAAATGGATTTTTGGAGTCATTTGATTTTTGAATCGTGTGGCGCTTGCAAATCTTTTCTAAAGAGAATGACTAAAATACCGTTCATAGGCCAAGAGTTGAATGGGCAACTAACTTAGTGGAAACATACATGATGATATATGTGGTTCACTGGGCATGTGTGGTGACCCTGCATACCACTGCATGTTGTAGTATACCGTCGTTGATATAACATTCACGAAGTACCAATCCGCAAATATTACATCCCTCAGAGTAGTACAACAGAACATAGCAGGTCCATAACTCATTCATTTATTATTACAAGCAACATGTACATATCATCTCGGAGCTCCTCTTGGGTCCTAAGAGGAATACTCCTGAGTTCGAGGCGAACCCGACTTAACTTACAATATAAGAGTCTTACTACGTTATACATTTTATTCCCTCGAGCAGTTAAGTACTAAGAGTTCGTACTGCTCGGATGATACTACTACTCGGTAGGTCTAAGCTTGCTCTCCTCTGGAACCCTCCCCGGTTCCGTAGACTATGAGGTAGTCTACTCCTTCGATACCTCCTGAGAGGTCTGGTTCTTCATAGCCGATGACTTCGGCTCCTTCAGGGTCGTCGTTGTCCTCCTCCAATCGATTCAGACAATCTAAGCAGGGGATTTAAGAGTGGTATGAGTACGAGCGTACTCAACAAGTTCATTATAGAAAAGAGGTGTTTAGTGCACTAGCTACAGCATTAGACCAGAAAGTCTAATACCAATGCAGGTTTTCATAACCATTTCTTCAAAAGGTTGCTTTTATTCAGAAGAACTATGTCCGTGAGCCTTCACCGGTTTACTAGAACTTCATGGAGTTCCTTTCTGGCAGCGTTCGCAGTTCCAAATCCCGGAACAGGGAGTGACAGGTCATGATTCATTACACTCTGCAGAGGTGTGTTGCTTTACCCATAAGAGATCTTATCCTTGGTGTCAACCGGGCAGCTTTCCCGTCCACACTTCCTTCGGTGTGAGGCCCGGTATAAGGTCATAGCCAATCATATTCCTCCGCTACCTCGCACACCCACCCTTTGTTGCATACCCCGACCCTGGGTCCTCGCCGGTCCTCTTATACCAATTAAGGATGGACCCCGACCACGACGACAGTCTGGGACTCGTTAACCAAACTCCTTCGCCGGTAGATGCAACCCATCATAGACCGCAATACCGTGGGGAACTTATGGCTTCCCCAGCCTACCACTTGCTCTTCGGACGACAAGTGTCTACGGACTATGCCGTGGGGAACTTATGGCTTCCCCAGCCTACCGCTTGCCCCCTAGGAGTACAAGTGTCTACGGTAAAGCGCGTCCGTTGATGTACAAGAGGTGGAAATACGATTGACTATTCTGTCCCACTCCAGATCTTATGGTTAACACGGGTATTACGGCACAAGAATCACTGGACGACATTTGTTGTTTAATCCTAGATGGATACAAACCCTTGCAATGGAACCTCCACCATATCAACACAATCCATGGTTCCATTGCCCACAACTTAGTCATATTCATAGTTATGAAAATAGTGGTTTTGCTTTTTATGCAATAGTGTTAAACATAGTACTTTGTAAGTAATTTGGTAAAAATACTCAAATGACATGAGCAAGTGATGAAATTGCCTGAACACTGCAAAGTGTTGCAGTTGGATGGTGTGGACTGACCCTTGTCCTCTGTTGCTGAAAAATAGCATTATTGTCCGATAAGGGCAATGGTTAAAGAAGCAATTATGCATGATTCAGCTTTTAGGGTTGTTCCCCCCTTTCTGGTGTTTTTATCATTTTATGTGAAAGGTAAATACTAAGAACAATTTAGGGATACTTTGTTTAGGGTAAAATACTACCTTGAAATGTTGTCAAGGTGTTTTTTACAGTCCAAAAGCATTTATGGACTTATTTTCATTATTGAAAATATAAGGTGTGATTTAAATGATTATTTTAATCATCAAATTTGGACTTAATCTTGTTTGTCTCCAAAAATTCCTTTTCATATTTTATTATGATAGAGAATTTTATCCTGAGTAGTTTTCATATTTTTAATTATTTTTTAGAGCTATTTATCATTTTCTATACATTTTCAAAGTTTCAGGGTTAAATGAAATTGTGAAATTACCAAAATGTCCCTGGGCCCACCTGTCAGGGTGGCCCAGCGGTTAACCCTAACCCGCCCGATCTAACCGACCGACGCGGTCGCTCCCCACTCCTCTCTCGCGATGCCGCTTCGCCGAACCCTACTCCTCCCCGTGCCCTGGCGACTCGCGTCGCCGTCGCCGTCGCCGAATTAATCCGGCCGTCTCCGGCCAGCTCCGGCGGTGTGGTTGGTCACAAAAGGACCGCTGCTCGACGGCGCAACAGATCCTCCGCGTCGATCTGGGGTTCGCCATCGCCACCGCTCGCCCCCAATTCTTCTGCGACACTCGACCGCAAGGATTGCGGCGATGCGCCACTCGTCGGTGCTCCTGGTACTGTGACGTCGCCGTGCCCTGCCGCGGTGGTGCTGGGCACTGCGGTGCTGCCGTGGCCTGGCCTGGCCCAGCGCTGCCGTGCCCCGGCGTGTGCCGCCATGGCCGCGCTCATCGGCTCGTGTCACCTGTAAGTGCTCTGTCGCCTCCCCTTTCTCTCCCAGTGCTTCTCCTTCCGGTGCTCGCTCAAGCCATGGCTGCTCCTCCTCGTGGAGATGATGTCATGTTGTACTTTTGTTGCTGTGCTTGGTTGGCTATGGCTGCTGCTGCTCTGGGCTTGCCATGACCTGCCTGGTGGCCATGCGTATGCTGTTCTGGTCTTATTGTGCATGATTTTGTGCAACTCCTAGATGCCCTGCTGGCTTATGCATGTCTTACTTGTTTGCATCTATTCCAATACCTCTGTTCTTGTTACTGCTGCTGCTAGAGTATCAAGTGTATTCATATTTCTAGCACTGGCTTGATTATTATTTATAACCCTTGCATTCGCAAGTGCCGGTTGCTCCTGGTGTGCTATCCCTGTACTATGATTCATAGAAACTCCCTGTGGAGCATGTTTGTTCTTGGGTGGCTCCATCCCTAGTTGATTTGTTTCTGTAAATGCTTGATTTGATTACCCATGTTACAATTGTTCATGTACTGTGACTGATTAGCTCAGTTCATGTATTGGTGCTGGGTTGGGCTATAGCATGCTCTGTCATGTGTTAGCAAGTCCCTGATGATCATCTGATCAACATTTGCTTGTGAAAGATGTTGTTTCATGTCTGTGCCTCACTGCTGCTCTCTTTGGTGTCTGTGTGACACACATACATGTGCTGGTGTGTGCGAGTGCTTGCTCAAGCATCAGCTGATGCTTGCAGTGATCCCTTGGATCATATGCAAGGTGCTGGTGCTTTGATTACTTGTGTAATTCATTTATCTGTATTATCTTGCTTTATTAAATGGATAAATGATGTGAACTGCTTCCAGTAATGATCATTTCAATGTATTTGGTAAGGCTAGATGGATGCCAACCATCGGTTGGGTACCCTAGCCCACTACTGAACCCTATTGGGTGATGATGTGGTGGCTTAAGGTGTTGGTTGTGGGTTGAGGTGGCCCTGACAGCTCTTTGATGCTGTCCAAGGGTAGCTCCCCTCTCTGCGGCTTTGTTGTGGCTTTCTCATGCTATAGTGGTTTGATACCTGAGGGAATTTCCAGTAGCTTTTGATGATGACAAACATAAATAGACACACATGGTCTATTCGTCCGATGGTGTACCTGGTTGTAGGTGCTGGATAATCTTGGGCTAGCTAGATAGGTGTGCATCCTTGCTGGATTTCCTTGATTATGGCAACGATCTTGGTCATAACCAATGTTCCCTTGGGTCATTTCCTATTGGTTTCTCCCATATTTGTTTGCACCAAACTGACTTTGGTAGCCAGATGATGACACAAACAGGGTTTCTACCCTTCTGTACTCCCGTGATGCACTGGCATGCTTATTTATGAGCTAAGACATGATCTTGCTCAGATGATTGGATGTATACCTCACTCCAGCTCCTAGAATTATATGTTGATGTAGAGGATTGCTTCTTATGATGATGACTTGTGCTTGCCTCGCTCCTCCTTGCAAGCTGGTGATGCTTGGTGAATTTCTGTGTTTGCTAGAATAGGTGGAGCAGCTCTAGTGAACTGTCCCCGGATGGTTTCGTGGTTTGTTGTTCTTCCCGTACTAAGTGTTCTTGTCTGTTCTTACCCCTGATGCTCCTTGCCGATGGAGATGATTAGGGTTTGGGTGTGAAAAGCTTTTATATTGGTCCTCTCCTAGCTGCTCCTTGGTCGACAAGCATGCTGGCATATTTTGGTGATCTTCTCCCTGGCCTTGTGTGTGTGTGTATGGCATGCAGCTCTCCTTGTGTGTCGCCCGTGTGTTCGTGGCTTGGGACTTGGTGCCAGTGAGTGGATCACTCGGCAGTTGCTGAGGTTATTATCCACAATATTCACTTGTTTTCTAACTTGCCAAGTGGCTTTCCCACTTGGCATCACTTTGTTTTTCTTTGTGTTTTAATGTTGTGCAGTGGATCATGTGAATGCTCACAAAATTCTTCGAAGAGATGATCAGAGGCTTTATGAGGAAGAATTTGATTCAGTAGTTTAGGCATTTACACAACTTTGTAATTTTTCCTTTTCTTTTTTTATTTAATTTCTGTAATTTGTTGTAATCATTTGTAATTCATTAGGAATATTGTAAATTGACTTTGTATCTTGTGTGATTAATCAATAAAGCTCAAGGTTTTTCTATTGAGCTTGTTATTATATGTGATAAATTACTTTATATGTCTTAATTATTCAATTGTGTTATTGAATTGTCTCAATTTGAATTATGAATATTCATTTGATGTTTAAATTATGAAATTCAAACATAATCTTGTTTGAATTCAATCATGCAACTTAAGTTTGAGATGCATAAGTTCCCTCTCTTCTCAAAACCCTAGTTGAGCTAAGTGAGATGCAAGTTCATCGCACTCCCGAAACCCTAACCCTGTAAGGTGTCGAGAGAGAAACTTGTCCCCCTTCGATGTAGTTTTCTTTTAAAAGCGCGAAATTTCCCGCAATTTACGATGCAATGCACATCCCTTTCTAAAATCTAGCCCTCGATCGTCTCTAAACTCCGGGACATTACAGCCTTTCCCCTTAAAGAAAACTTCGTCCCGAAGTTGTGGTTGTAATACCGAACAGGTTCCTGGGTACGATTTCCTCATGTCTTCTTCTTTTCCTAGGTGGCTTCCTCTAGGGATGATGCTTCCATTGAATCTTGCGATACTTAATGGCTCTATTCCCGAGTTGTTTCCAATTCTCCTCCAGAATCTTGGTCGGCTTCTCGATGTAGGTCAAGTCTCGGTTGTAATTCTAGCTCATCATGTGATACCGGCTCGTCTCGGGGTCTTTAAACACTTTCTCGAGTTGGGACACATGGAATACATTGTGTACTTGAGCTAACCTTCCCGGTAGTTCCAATTCAAAGGCTAATCCTCGGTTTTGACTCAGTATCTTGAAAGGTCCGATGTATCTAGGGCTCAGCTTCCCCTTTACTCCAAATCTCTGAAGACCTTTCATCGGGCTTACCTTAAGGTATACCATGTCTCCAACCTTTGGCTCCCATGTCCTTCTCTTTTGGTCTGCATAACTTTTCTGTCGGCTTTGAGCTATTTTGAGCCTATCTCTATACGATGTCAATGATCTCGCTGCTTTTCCTTGACATAATCTGGATTGAACTCCTTGCTTGAACCCGCCTCATACCAACATATCGGTGATCTACACTTCCTTCCATACAGAGCTTCAAATGGTGCCATCTTGATACCGCTTTGATAGCTATTGTTGTATGAAAACTCTGCTAGTGGTAAGTGCTCCTCCCATGATCCTCCGAAGTCTAGGGCACAAGCCCTAAGCATATCTTCCAATATCTGGTTTGTTCTCTCTGTTTGTCCACCTGTCTGAGGATGATAGGCGGTGCTATAGTCTAACTTGGATCCTAAAGCTTCATGTAGTTGTTTCCAAAATGCAGATGTGAATACGGATCCTCGATCTGACACTATCTTCTTGGGTACTCCGTGTTTCCTCACAATCTCTTTGATGTAAAGATCGATGAGTTTCTCTCCTTTGTCCTGCTGGTTTACTGCTAAGAAGTGTGCACTCTTCGTCAACCGGTCCACGATTACCAATATCATGTCCTTCTTTTTATTAGTCATGGGTAGTCCGGTGATGAAATCCATTCCTATTTCTTCCCATTTCTATTCTGGGATTGGTAAAGGTTGCAACTTTCCTGCCGGACTTTGATGTTCAGCCTTCACGCTTTGACATGTGTGGCATTCCGCCACATATTGTGCTATCTCTCTTTTCATGTTATTCCACCAGAACAATTCCTTGAGATCCATGTACATCTTTGTACTTCCCGGATGTATAGAGTATGGTGTTTGATGTGCTTCCCGGAGTATAACTTCCTTGATCTCATCAATATCCGGAACGCAAATTCTTTTCTGAAACCAGAGTGATCCCGACTCTCCTCGGTGAAATTCTGATGGTCTTCCTTCATCAATCCTTCTCATCTCCTCCACGATGAATGGATCGTCCAATTGACCCATGATTATCTCATTCTTTAGGTTAACACTTAGTTCATCAGCTACTTGTAACGCCGATAGTCCTTCATGAGCTTCTTTCTCCCAAAGTTGTATTTGGGCTTGGCTTATTTCCTTCTTCAACTCCGGTGCTATTTCTTGTTCAACTCCTCCAGTGCTCTTCCTACTCAGGGCATCTGCTACAACATTAGCCTTTCATGGAGTATAATTGATGGTCAAATCATAGTCCTTGATTAGTTCCAGCCATCTTTTCTCTCTCATGTTGAGTTCCTTCTGAGTGAAGAAGTACTTGAGACTCTTATGATCAGTATAGAGCTCACACTTGGCTCCATAGAGAAAATGTCTCCAAGTTTTAAGTGCAAAAACGACTGCTGCTAACTCTAAATCATGTGTTGGATAGTTCACTTCATGAGGTCTGAGTTGCCTTGATCCATAAGATATTACTTTTCGATCTTGCATGAGTACGCAACCCAATCCATGTTTGGATGCGTCACAATACACGATGTAATCCTTGCCAACTTCTGGGACTGCTAACACCGGTGCTGTGGTGAGTTTCTCCTTCAGAGTCTGAAAACTCTTCTCACACTCATCAGACCACCGCATTTTTGGCAAAATCTTTCGTCTTCGTTCTCAGCTCCGCACGCTCGAGAATTGCCGAATGGTGTGTTCTTCCTTAACAGCTTAGTCATTGGTCCTGCTATCTTAGAGAATCCTTCAATGAATCTCCGATAGTATCCTGCCATTCCTAAGAATCCTCGGATTTCTTTGACAGTCTTGGGTGCTTCCCATTCTAAAACCGCCGCTACTTTGCTTGGGTTTATCGCTATCCCATCCTTGCTGATAACATGACCAAGAAATTCTACTTGATCTAGCCAAAACTCACACTTGCTGAATTTGGCATAGAGTTGATGTTCTCTTAGTGTTTGCAACACTATCCTAAGATGTTCAGCATGTTCAGCTTTATCCTTAGAATATATTAGAATATCATCGATGAATACGATGACAAACTTGTCTAGACATGGCATGAAGATCTTATTCATAAGATTCATAAAGATTGTTGGGGCATTGGTTAATCCAAAAGGTACTACTAGGTATTCATGATGTCCGTACCTTGAGACAAAGGCTGTTTTCGGAACGTCTTCCTTCTGGATCTTTATCTGATGATAACCGGATCTTAGATCAATCTTGGAAAATACTCCCGCGCCTCTAACTTGATCAAAAAGATCTTATATTCTAGGAAGTGGATACTTGTTCTTGATAGTAACATTATTCAAGTTTCTATAGTCTCCGCACATCCTTCGACCTCCATCTCTTTTATCCACGAATATCACAGGTGATCCCCATGGTGAGATACTCTCCTGAATGAATCCTTTCTGTTCCAAGTCATCCAACTGTTCCTTGAGTTCTTTCAATTCCTTAGGCCCCATCTTGTAGGGTGCCTTAGCAATCGGAGCTGTTCCTGGAATTAGGTCGATAGTAAACTCTATCTCCCTATCTGGTGGCATTCCAGGTAATTCCTTAGGAAAAACATCCTGCAATTCATTTACTACAGGTATATCCTCCAGCTTTACTTCCTTCATGCTATTCAACTGTAGATCTACCTTGATCTGGGTATGCTTATCTCCTTGGTATATCATTCTACTACCATCGGGGCATTTCAGAGATACTGTTTTGTTCACACAATCTATCAAGGCTCCATTTGCCTCTAACCAGTTCATACCAAGAATGACATCAATGTCCTTCATTGGTAGAATGAACAGGTCTGCGTCAAACGCACACTTATTGATCATAATGACATGTCCCTGTTTGGTGTGGGTTACTACTATCGTTCCCCTTGCAGAAAGTATGGTTATAGGTGTATCTAACTTAGTGCAACTAATCCCATGTTTGATGATGAATTGCTGAGATATGAATGATGTAGTTGCACCAGTATCAAAAAGTACTTTGCCAGGATGAGTAAGTATCTGAAGCATACCTATCACTGCCTGATCGGAGTTCACCACCTCCTCCAAGCTGGTGCAGTTCAACTTGCCGAAGGGCTTCTTGTTCTTCCAATTGCCTCCGGTATTTCCGCCTCGGTTTCCTCCTCCATTCTTTTTCTTAGGGCAATCCCTAAGCATGTTCCCTTCCTCGTGACAACCAAAGCATATTATCCTTGGCTTCTTACAATCCTTGGAAAAGTGTCCTGGTTTTCCACAGCTTCGGCAAATTATCTGGTTTGCCGGCTGGAATCCTTGGTTCCTCCTGTTGTTGTTGTTGTTGTTGTACCTTGGTTTGAAACTCAAGCCAGTGTTAGGCTTGTTGCTGACAAATCTCTTAGGCTCAAATTTGGCCTTCTTTCTTTTCTCCTCTTGCAGTTGTTTAAAGTCATCTTCAAGAGTGATGGCTGCATCCACCAACTCCTGGAATTCAGTAGCTCTCATCATCCTGAGCTGTACCTTGAACTGGGGACTTAATCCCCGCAAGAACCTCTTCTTCTTCTTGTCCTCGGTGTTGACCTCCTCAACGGCATACCGAGACATTTTTGAAAACTCCCTGACATAAGTCAGGATGGCCTTATCTTTCTGCTCGAGACTTTCAAATTCTCGACGCTTCAACTCCACTATACTTTCAGGGACATTGGATTCCCTGAACTTCCTCTTGAACTCCTCCCATGTAAACACCTTTTCAGACGGATAAACGGCTACTATGTTATCCCACCAAGATGCGACGGGTCCACACAACAAGTGTGTTGCGTACCTGACCTTCTCCAGGTCGTTGCATCGAACAGTGTTGAGCTTACGCTCAGTGTCCATGAACCAATCATCCGCGTCCATGGGTTCGGGCGCGTATGCGAAGGATATTGGCTTGGTATTCTGGAAGTCTGACAAAGTGACTCCCTGATTTTCTGGCCTCTCCACCCTGTTCTGCTGTAGCAGCTCCTGAAAAAACTTGTTCTGCTGCTCCATAGTCATGTGTTGCCTCTCCTCCAACATTTGCATGTATTGGAGGAAGTTCTGCTGCGTCATGGGTGGTGGTGGTGGAAACTGGTTTCTGGCTGCTTCATCAGCCTCTTCCTTCTGCTTGGCCTCGCGCTCGAGGCGCTGTGCTTCACTCTCCTCACCCGTCGCTCCCGACATATCCCCCTAGTTCTGCAACACAAAGTGGTACTCATAATTACTCCATGCGCAAGTTTTCTGAGCTCAATTTTGTGCACAGAACTAGTCACGCAATGGAAATCAAGAAGCAAATTCAAACCATACAAAACATATACCATGTATATACATACTTAAGTGGTTTATTACAATACACAGTAGCGATGTGAGTATGCAAACTCACTTATTGAAGTATATGTACAAATTTCTACAAATATTACATACTACAATACATGTGGTACAACTGTATTGTAGTCTCGCCTCCCATGGTGGTCTCTAGTCGTGCTTCACTCCCGGTACATCCCATGCTTCCATCCGGTCGAACGTGTAGTCCTCCTGACAAAATCTGGAACATAGGGTCTTCCCGTTGGTCGGTAGTCGAATCGAGGATGATCCCGTGGAGAAATCTCGTGTTCATGAACTGGTCATTCAATGCATCATAATCCACCCCCGGGGTGTACTCCCCCGTGACTCCGCCATAGGTATTCCCACCATCCGTATCCGACTCGATCGAGATCGGATACTCCTCATAGTCTCCCCTACTATACCGATGGTTCCGGAACCGGGTTGTGGCGTCCTCATTCATCTCGTGATTACATCTAACCGAATCACTATGGGTTCCAGGTGTCCGATCCCCAACGCCAACTCCGTGGAGTTTTCTATAGGAGTCTCGTAACGCCGATGGTTTCCGGATTCCTCTCCACCCTCATATCCTCCATGGGAACTACTAGGAAAGTACCTAGGTGTAATAGGTGTGGTTTGTTGTTCTGGATGGTCAATACTAATAAAGTCACCAGCTGAATATACTGGTGTATGAACCTCACCCTCCATTGGTTCCTTTCCCTTCGTCTCCTCCTTGGGCTCAGTGAACTCTTCCAACATTGTATCAATTGCTCCCGATTGATGTCGGTTCAACTAAAAGAACAATGACAGTAGGTTGCGGCTGTTATCCATGTACTTAGCAGCTTCTGCTGGTTTTTCGTTTTGCAAGCTTGAAGTGGTTAAGCATAGGATCATCTTCCTCCTCCATATGATGAATATGTGCGAATTCGGAACCAATAAGCTCTTTGGTCTTATGTTCCCGAATATCTGTGATGGCTTTCATTATGGCTATGTGGTAGGCCGTGTTAATGGTTCTAGCCTCACCTGCTGGCATCACTACACTCATTCCTAAGGAGTCTGGAAGTCTTAGTCCTACCCTACACTTCGCTAATACTGTACCGTCGTAGTACCAGTATTTCATTACTTGGATTTGGGGATCGCACCCAAATTCAAGTAACATAGTGATACGTCTCCGACGTATCGATAATTTCTTATGTTCCATGCCACATTATTGATGATATCTACATGTTTTATGCACACTTTATGTCATATTCGTGCATTTTCTGGAACTAACCTATTAACAAGATGCCGAAGAGCCGCTTGTCGTTTTCTGCTGTTTTTGGTTTCAGTAAATCTTAGTAACGAAATATTCTCGAATTGGACGAAATCAACGCCCGTGGTCCTATTTTGCCACGAAGCTTCCGTAAGACCGAAGAGGAGTCGAAGTGGGGCCACGAGGAGCCGCCACCATAGGGCGGCGCGGCCCAGGCCCAGGCCGCGCCGACCTATGGTGTGGGGCCCTCGTGTGGCCCCCCCACGTTGCCCTTCCGCCTACTTAAAACCTCCGTCGCGAAAACCCCAGTACGAAGAACCACGATACGGAAAACCTTCCAGAGACGCCGCCGCCGCCAATCCCATCTCGGGGGATTCTCGGAGATCTCCTCCGGCACCTCCGCCGGAGAGGGGATTCATCTCCCGGAGGACTCTTCACCGCCATGGTCGCCTCCGGAGTGATGAGTGAGTAGTTCACCCCTCGGACTATGGGTCCATAGCAGTAGCTAGATGGTTGTCTTCTCCTCATTGTGCTTCATTGTTGGATCTTGTGAGCTGCCTAACATGATCAAGATCATCTATCCGTAATACTATATGTTGTGTTTGCTCGGATCCGATGGATAGAGAATACCATGTTATGTTAATTATCAAGTTATTACCTATGTGTTGTTTATGATCTTGCATGCTCTCCGTTATTAGTAGAGGCTCTGGCCAAGTTGATGCTAGTAACTCCAAGAGGGAGTATTTATGCTTGATAGTGGGTTCATGTCTCCGTGAACCTGGGGAGTGACGTAAACCCCTAAGGTTATGGATGTGCTGTTGCCACTAGGGATAAAACATTGATGCTATGTCTAAGGATGTAGTTGTTGATTACATTACGCACCATACTTAATGCAATTGTCCGTTGATTTGCAACTTAATACCGGAAGGGGTTCGGATGATAACCCGAAGGTGGAATTTTTAGGCATAGATGCAGCTTGGATGGCGGTCTATGTACTTTGTCGTAATGCCCAATTAAATCTCACCGTACTTATCATGACATGTATGTGCATTGTTATGCCCTCTCTATTTGTCAATTGCCCGACCGTAATTTGTTCACCCAACATGCTTTTATCTTATGGGAGAGACACCTCTAGTGAACTCGTGGACCCCGGTCCATTCTTTTATACCGAAATACAAATCTGCTGCAATACTTGTTTTTACCGTTTTCTTGCAAACAATCATCTTCCACACAATACGGTTAACCCTTTGTTACAGACAAGCCGGTGAGATTGACAACCTCACTCGTTTCGTTGGGGCAAAGTACTTTGGTTGTGTTGTGCAGGTTCCACGTTGGCGCCGGAATCTCCGGTGTTGCGCCGCACTACATCCCGCCGCCATCAACCTTCAACGTGCTTCTTGACTCCTACCGGTTCGATTAAACCTTGGTTTCTAACTCGAGGGAAACTTGCTGCTGTGCGCATCACACCTTCCTCTTGGGGTTCCCAACGGACGTGTCAATTACACGCATCAAGCAAATTTCTGGCGCCGTTGCCGGGGAGATCAAGACACGCTGCAAGGGGAGCCTCCACTTCCCAATCTCTTTACTTTGTTTTTGTCTTGCTTTATTTTATTTACTACTTTGTTTGCTGAACTTATATCAAAACACAAAAAAATTAGTTGCTAGCTTTACTTTATTTACTGTCTTGTTTGCTATATCAAAAACACAAAAAAATTAGTTACTTGCATTTACTTTATCTAGTTTGTTTTATTTACTACTGCTAAAATGGCCACCCTCGAAAATACTAAGTTGTGTGACTTCACTAGCACAAATAATAATAATTTCTTATGCACACCTATTGCTCCACCTGCTACTACAGCTGGAATTCTTTGAAATTAAACCTCGCTTTATCGAATCTTGTTATGCGAGAGCAATTTTCCAGTGTTAGTTCCGATGATGCCGCTGCCCATCTCAATAATTTTGTTGAACTATGTGAAATGCAAAAGTATAAAGATGTAGATGGTGACATTATAAAATTAAAATTGTTTCCTTTCTCATTAAGAGGAAGAGCTAAAGATTGGTTGCTATCTCTGCCTAAGAATAGTATTGATTCCTGGACTAAATGCAAGGATGCTTTTATTGGTAGATATTATCCCCTGCTAAAATTATATCTTTGAGGAGTAGCATAATGAATTTTAAACAATTGGATAATGAACATGTTGCTCAAGCTTGGGTGTAATAAC
>NC_061511.1:245765079-245789725 GCF_022539505.1 Lolium rigidum
CCGAGTGAACAACAATGTAAGGGCGATGATGCTTAATGGAGAACTCCTTCAACCATATCTTCAATTCCAAGAAGGTATCAAACGTGAGCCCTTTAGAGATCATAGACGTCCTAGCTTCCACATCTCTCTTGGATATTGGCCTAGCTCCAAGAAGTAAACTTTTGCCACCATCAACCACGGCTCCATCCGCAAGACTAACATCACGGAACAATGGTACCCGGATATCCCGTCCGGTTACCTTCTTGAAGATTTCGGCTCTTTCGGCTTCCTTAGCCGTGAAGCCATCCTCGTCAACCTCCTCTTCGGGTCCATCATCATCCGAGTCCGACGCATAGCATCGGGAATAAGGAATGGAGTGGTCCATCTCCTCTTGCGTCCAATATTTATCCAAATCACCGAGATTGTTGCCATTCATCTCGAAACAATCATCACCATCGTCATGCTCGTCATACTCATTATCCAACGGAGGTTGTTGGGCAATGGGAGATTGGACAATGGGAGATTGGGTGGCTTCTTCTTGGCTCATGGGTGGTGGACTCCTCTCTCGAACGGGGGAGGAGGGCCGGTTAAGGTCAAGCTCGATACGAGCATCAACCGTTTTGGTTGCAAACAACTCCAAAGCCTTATCTTGTGACCCGGCCACCGTCTCCTTCTAAACGAACCAACGTTGCTCGGAGTTGATACGCATTGTCTTCCAACGGGTGTGCATTCCAAACCCCACATTATGCCTTCCCTCTAGCTCAACACCATCATTTGGCTCATTCCAATTCAACTCAACCCTAACTTGTGCTACCACCTCCGCAAAGCAAGGGCTAAGGTCAAACACCAAGTCAACCTCTTCCGGGTCCGGCTCTATGTTTCCCTTCAAATAAGCATCCTTGTCCACATGATGAACATGAACAATTCTTTCCATCCCCCTAGCATAATGGGAACAACACATACACACATGTGTTCATTAGTTACCATAATCAACATAATCTACCCATACAAACTAGCACACTACCATTTCTCCTACTTCAACAACCCTAACATCCAACCAAATCCATCTCCACCCTCAAATCAACCAAATCCACATCTAGGGTTTCACATGTACATTCAACCAAATACACAAAATAAATGGATGAAAAGAAGGGGAACGGAGGGGATTACCTCAAGGAACGAGTTGGGAACGATCTCCACGGACAGATCTGAAGATTTGGTGGTGGATTTGGTGGGGGGGAGAGGGGAGGAGAGAGAGCCGGCCGCCTCTGTTCTTGAAGAGCGAAGAAGAGAAAAGAAGAAGAAAGGGTCGGGCTGGGGGCGCGCGCGCGGCCCAAACTTAAGTGGATGTGTGGCGCCCTTGCCACGGGCGCCACACTTTCAATGTGTGGCGCCGGCAGGAGCGGCGCCACACGGTCCGCCACGTCGGATCGGCTAGCCAACTCAGCGTCGACGAGCCACGTCGGATGGGTTTGCGGCGCCGGCAGAAGGGGCGCCACATGGGTATGTGTGGCGCCCATGAGAGGGGCGCCACACAAAAGGGTTAGATGAGTGAAATAGTTTCTCCGGAGGGTCAGTCTGTGCTTTTCTTCCACTTTTGGGTTATTTTTGTGCAAATCGCCGTGAAATTACCAAAATGTCCCTGGGCCCACCTGTCAGGGTGGCCCAGCGGTTAACCCTAACCCGCCCGATCTAACCGACCGGCGCGGTCGCTCCCCACTCCTCTCTCGCGATGCCGCTTCGCCGAACCCTACTCCTCCCCGTGCCCTGGCGACTCGCGTCGCCGTCGCCGAATTAATCCAGCCGTCTCCGGCCAGCTCCGGCGGCGTGGTTGGTCGCAAAAGGACCGCTGCTCGACGGCGCAACAGATCCTTCGCGTCGATCTGGGGTTCGCCATCGCCACCGCTCGCCCCCAATTCTTCTGCGACACTCGACCGCAAGGATCTGCAGCGATGCGCCACTCGTCGGTGCTCCTGGTGCTGTGACGTCGCCGTGCCCTGCCGCGGTGGTGCTGGGCACTGCGGTGCTGCCGTGGCCTGGCCTGGCGCTGCCGTGCCCCGGCGTGTGCCGCCATGGCCGCGCTCATCGGCTCGTGTCACCTGTAAGTGCTCCGTCGCCTCCCCTTTATCTCCCAGTGCTTCTCCTTCCGGTGCTCGCTCAAGCCATGGCTGCTCCTCCTCGTGGAGATGCTGTCATGTTGTACTTCTGTTGTTGTGCTTGGTTGGCTATGGCTGCTGCTGCTCTGGGCTTGTCATGACCTGCCTGGTGGCCATGCGTATGTTGTTCTAGTCTTATTGTGCATGATTTTGTGCAACTCCTAGATGCCCTGCTGGCTTATGCCTGTCTTACTTGTTTGCATCTATTCCAATACCTCTGTTCTTGTTACTGCTGCTGCTAGAGTATCAAGTGTATTCATATTTCTAGCCCTGGCTTGATTATTATTTATAACCCTTGCATTCTGCAAGTGCCAGTGCTCCTGGTGTGCTATCCCCTGTACTATGATTCATAGAAACTCCCTGTGGAGCATGTTTGTTACTGGGTGGCTCCATCCCTAGTTGATTTGTTTCTGTAAATGCTTGATTTGATTACCCATGTTACAATTGTTCATGTACTGTGACTGATTAGCTCATAAGGTTCATGTATTGGTGCTGGGTTGGGCTATAGCATGCTCTGTCATGTGTTAGCAAGTCCCTGATGATCATCTGATCAACATTTGCTTGTGAAAGATTTTGTTTCATGTCTGTGCCTCACTGCTGCTCTCTTTGGTGTCTGTGTGACACACATACATGTGCTGGTGTGTGCTGGTGCTTGCTCAAGCATCAGCTGATGCTTGCAGTGATCCCTTGGATCATATGCAAGGTGCTGGTGCTTTGATTACTTGTGTAATTCATTTATCTGTATTATCTTGCTTTATTAAATGGCTAAATGATGTGAACTGCTTCCAGTAATGATCATTTCAATGTATTTGGTAAGGCTAGATGGATGCCAACCACTGGTTGGGTACCCTAGCCCACTACTGAACCCTATTGGGTGATGATGTGGTGGCTTAAGGTGTTGGCTGTGGGTTGAGGTGGCCCTGACAGCTCTTTGATGCTGTCATGGGTAGCTCCCCCTCTCTGTGGCTTTGTTGTGGCTTTCTCATGCTATCATGTTTGATTCTTGAGGGAATTTCCAGTAGCTTTTGATGATGACAAACATAAATAGACACACATGGTCTATCTGTCTGATGGTGTACTGGTTTTAGGTGCTGGATAACTTGGGCTAGCTAGATAGGTGTGCATCCTTGCTGGATTTCCTTGATTATGCCACTGATCTGGCATAACCAGTGTTCCCTTGGGTCATTTCCTATTGGTTTCTCCCATATTTGTTTGCACCAACTGACTTTGTAGCCAGATGATGACACAAACAGGGTTTCTACCCTTCTGTACTCCTGTGATGCCTGACATGCTTATTTATGAGCAAGACATGATCTTGCTCAGGCTGTTGGATGTATACCTCACTCCAGCTCCTAGAATTATTGTTGGTGTAGAGGATTGCTTCTATGATGTGCTTGTGCTTGCCCTGCTCCTCCTTGCAAGCTGGTGATGCTTGGTGAATTTCTGTGTTTGCTAGAATAGGTGGAGCAGCTCTAGCTGTTCACCTGTTCTTGCTGTTCTTGATGTGTTCTTACTGTTCTTACCCTGATGCTCCTTGCCGATGGAATGATTAGGGTTTGGGTGTGAAAAGCTTATATTTGGTCCTCTACTAGCTCTCCTGGTCGACAGCACAGCCTGGCTATTTTGGTGACTCTCCCTGGCCTTGTGTGGTGTTACACATGTAGTAGTCCTTGTGTGCTGCCTGTGTGTGTGGCTTGGGACTTGGGCTGGTGAGAGGATCAGCTCGGCAGAGCTGTGGTATTATCCACCATATTCACATCATTTGTTTTTCTTTGTGTTTTAATGTTGTGCAGGGATCATGTGAATGCTCACAGAATTCTTCAGCAAGAGATGATCAAGGCTTTATGAAGAATTTGATTAGTAGTTTAGGCATTTACACAACTTGAAATTTTTCCTTTTCTTTTTTATTTAATTTCTGTAATTTATTGTAATCACTGTAATTCTTAAGAATATTGTAAATGACTTTGTATCTTGTGTGTTAATCAATAAAGCTCAAGGTTTTTCTATTGAGCTTGTTATATATGTGTTAAATTACTTTATATTCTTAATTATTCAACTGTTTATTGAATTGTCTCAGTTTGAATTATGAATATTCAATTGATGTTTAAATTTGAAATTCAAACATAACTTGTTTGAATTCAATCATGCAACTTAAGTTTGAGATGCACTAACTCCCCTCTCTTCTCAAAACCCTAATTGAGTTAAGTGAGGTGCAAGTTTATCGCACTCCCGAAACCCTAACCCTGTAAGGTGTCGAGAGAGAAACTTGTCCCCCTTCGATGTAGTTTTCTT
This sequence comes from Lolium rigidum, assembly GCF_022539505.1. Taxonomy (NCBI): domain Eukaryota; kingdom Viridiplantae; phylum Streptophyta; class Magnoliopsida; order Poales; family Poaceae; genus Lolium; species Lolium rigidum. The sequence continues at coordinate 245,769,507 of NC_061511.1, forward strand.
TTAAAAGCGCGAAATTTTCGCAGAATTTACGATGCAATGCACATCCCTTTCTAGAAATCTACCCCTCGATCGTCTCTAAACCTCGGACATTACAGCATGGTTGTGTGCTGGAGATTCTTCTACTTCATGAAAACTTCCAACAATGAATTGAGTATATATATGTGGATATATTTGATAAGGAAGAAGTTTGAAACATTTGAATGGATTCAAATAAATTTCAACATGAAGTGGAAATCATCGTAATAGAAAAGTCAAATATCTATGATTGGATCATGGTAGAAATATTTGAATTACGAGTTTTAGCGAACATCTAAAAGAGTTATGAAATTGTTCTACAACTCACGTTTCTTGGAGTATCATAGTGATGATAGAGTGTCCGAGAGACGTATCCAAACCTTGTTGGATTAATGATTAGATAATATAAATTGATGCCATTATATTTTGTGGATAATGCTTTAGAGACTACCGCTTTTACACTGAATAGAGCATCATCATAATCCGTTGAAATGACACCATACGAGTTATGGCATGGGTATAAACCCTAATAGTCCTTTCTTAAAATTTTGGTATGCATAGCATAAGTAAATAAGTTTACAACCAAAATCGGATGAATGTCTTTGTTGGTTATCCCAGAGAATTGATTGGGAATTCTTTCTGCTATGGAGACAAAGACAAAAGTGTTTGTCGATGTTTCTTACTTATTTCCAAGAAATTGTTTCTAGCGAAGTATTTGAGTGGGAGGACAATAGAACTTGATAAGGTTTATGAACCTGAGCATAATGATCAGAGTAGCGCAGTATCGGAAATGGTTTCGGAAGCGGCCACGACGATCATGGCTCCCATGTCTACAAAGTGTTACAGTCATGGAGATCAAAGTAACTATTGAACCTTGTAGATATGGTTTACTTTGTGATCAAATAAATGATTTGTTTGACAAAGGATTGTTTTTGAACAATGATAAACCAACTACATACAAAGAAGTTATGATGGGCCCTGACTCCGTTAAAATGGCTAAACGCCATGGAATCCAAGATAGGTGAATACTTTTTGAAAGTAAATAGATCCATAAAATTAATGGACTTGGATAGGAATATCCTTGAAGAAGCTCGACTTGTCGAAAAGTTGTTTACGACAAACTTCAAAGAGTTGACTACGATAAGATTAGATCTTCCGTAGCGATGCTTATAGTCTATGTGGATTATTCTAGTAATCGCTACATATTTCTTTTTTGAGATATGTTAGTAGGATGGCAAAATACATTACTTAACAGAAGTGTGTATTAAAGGTGTATACAAGATACAACTAAATAGTTTTGCTGGTCCGTCGAATACTAGATATGTATACAAACATCAATTAGATGAAGTGAGTATCTGTTGACGTCAGAAACCCCCTGGCGGGCAGAGACGGGCAACACGGTAGAGCCGGGAACAACTAGGGCTGCGGCTGGCCCCAGTCCCTCAGAGCGACGGCCCGCAAAGCCTCCTGGTCGCACGCGCCGATGCCAACCGCAAGGGCGTGCCACCTGACCTATACCCGGTCGGGAAGGTGTGGATGATGCCTCGCTTAGTTTCTGCAGGGCACACACGTAAACATTAAATACGAGCCTCGATCGGCTCTCGAGTTATCCTGTGAATCGGCTCAAAGAGCCGATCCACCCATGATTCAGACGAGGTGTCCGAATATATGGTGGTCCTGCTTGATCAATGTAAAGCTAATGAGATCCACGACGATTTAGGGTTTTCACCGCATAATCGGATCATCCTACTCAGAATTGGGCCTCGCGCTCGCGCACGGTGACCGTAAGCCGATCCTAGACAGGGCCTAAAAACCAACACGAGGTTGATCCCCGGAACATCCGTTCTAGGACTAGCAAACGCCACCCTACACGCCGCTGGATCCTCCGACCCCTTGTAAGGCCTAACTATTGCAGATATTAAACTAATCCTTGTAGAACAAGGAGCAATCGTAACGGATCAGATCTACTAAACTATGATCAAGCGGGGTGCCGCCCCTACACCTAAGATAGGTGTAAGGGCGGCTAGACATGCAAGGGTTGCACTACGAAAGCATGTAATATGAAGAACAATGCTAACCCTAACATGTCTAAGATAACTACGTTGCTCGCCATCAAAAAGGCTTCGATACGAGCAACGCATGAACAACGTGGGCAGGCTTGTGCTGCCTAGATCGCAAGATGCGATCTAGGCAGCATGGTGCTTACCGGTAGAAACCCTCGAGACGAAGGGGTTGGCGATGTGCCGAGATTTGTTTGTGGTTGAACGTTGGTTGTTGTTTATTCCATAAACCCTAGGTACATATTTATAGTCCAGTGGACTTTCTATCGTGGGCGTGCACCAAACCGTGCACGAGTAAGATTCTAACTTTCAATCTAGATACAATCTACTATAATTAAAGATACACGGGCAAACAAGCCCAACTCCTCCATGCAAGGCCGCTTCAGAGATCTTCCACGTGTAATCTTCCAAGCCCATCCCGATCGCGGCCCACCTCCCGACTTGGCCAAGATCCGGTGATAACACATGCCCCCTGGTTTTGGAAATGACATTTCCAAAATCATTATGCTCTTCTCTCGTCGGGTCATGTCATGGCAGAGCAGAACTGCCGCAGAATCTTCCATCATTACGCCTCGTCTCCTGGGCTTCTCTGTATGAATTGTCAATCTTGGCATCACGTCCTCGAGAACCGTCATGGCATTAAATCTCCACTACACTCTCTTTATTTATCTGTGCCAAACGGTTCACCACTCCATCCCCTTGCTCTGCTCTGTTCACCAAACCAAAAACCCTTCTCCCCTGCAGCCATGTCTTCTTCTTCCTCCTCCGCTTCAGGCCTCTCTCTCCAACCGTTGCCGAAGAACAAGGAAGAGGACGATCCCCGCTCCGGGGCGCACCCCATCTCCTCTGACAAGGAGAAGAAGGGAGGAGAAGCGGAGGGGACCAAGGCCTCCCCCTCCGTCAGGCTTCCGCCGAAGAAGCGCTCCCGCATGTGGGCGGACAGCGAGGACGATGATGACGACGAGGAAGAAGAAGATGAGGAGGAAGATGATTCCTCCTCCTCCATTGGGTATCCTCCAACGAAGCGCTTCCGCAGCTGGGCGGATAGCGAGGATGATGATGATGACGAGGAGGAGGAGGAGGAAGCTCCAGCCGACGGCTGGGGCAGCGGCGGCGAGGAGCTTCCCGGGAGCAGCGCCGACGACCTCGACGACGGCGACGATGAGGACAACGACGACTAGTAGAGTAGGACTAGCAGTAGCAGTGCACTAGGCACTAGATCCCTCTTTTGAGAGCCATCGGCTCTTCTTGTAAAGCTGCTCCTTTGAATTAATGAGAATTGTTCTTCCAATTTCTCCTTTCATTAATCCAATTTCCATCCTCCCGCTCGCCACACCAAGACCGATAGTAACGAATCGGGCTATTATTGTTTTCTCGACCGTGGCGTTTTGCAGTCCCGCAGCCGATGACTATTCATCGGCTAATTTGAGAAACCAGTCTCTTCCTTTTCTTGCAGCACCAGCACGGTCCAATCCTCGTACCAGACGACGGCTTTTCCTTCCCAGTTCTTCCCTGAGAAGATCATGATGCAGTGACAGCCGAGGTAACTCCAATCGGCTCTAAAAACAGGGCACCTACCAGTGTCCGTTGCCCCCGAGTCTCAGCCCAAGGCAAGACAGAGACGAGGATACGCAAATTAGCCGTATGGACCTGGGCTTGATCATGTCTGAGGGAGCTTCTTATGCAGAGCCAGCCGATTTGAACATAAATCGGCTTCTCAAAGCAGAGAGCCTTCAAGGTGAGCTGCCCCCCGAGCTTCTTCAGTCCTTCTTGCATCTCGCCGGCCAGATCGGCTCCTTTCCTTTGGTGGATCCATCTTTGACCTGATCTGCACGTCCAGGCTGCTCTTGGCCTTATCCTTGGAGAGAGGATCTGAGCCCTTAAACTACTTCGTTAAGGGGCTTTCATATCCTTAAGTCGATGTCTGCTGCATCGGTTGTGCTTGAAAATTTTCGAATTTTTATAATTTTTACGGCCGACTTGTGCATCGGCCCCCATACTTTAATACTCATCACCAAAGAATGAGACACTTCAGTTCATATCCTTGTGTTTTATCCACCTGGGTGCCCCCCCGAGCCGATTCTGTCAAGAGAATTGATGGTATCGGCTCTGTTGGATAACATGTTGAACCCAGGCAGAATAGATGGTGAGGATAATTTTGGCCGATTGCTGGAATCGGCCTCCACGTTGCTTGCTTGGTGAAGGTTTTGTGATGTCCCTTCATAATTTTTTTTTGGGGGCCGATCACAAGGATCAGCCTCGCCACGTTTGCTCATTGATGTGCTCTTGCTACTCGTTCAGGCCGGTAGACAAAACCAGCCCAATCTCTGACTTTATCATGTTGGTGCGCTTGCTGTCGTCCACCTTGAGTGCATCGTGAAATCGTGGAGCACTAAGCTTTGTCGGAAGAACGAGCACCATGTTTGTGCCAGCCGATGTTTCATCATCGGCTTTCCTTTGCTTGGGGCGCCACTCCATTTTTCGTGGACGACCCTCTTCATCCAGGGTTCGCTGAACCTTCGCAGCCAGATCAGGCCTTGCTTTCCTCAATGTATGCAAGTATAACCTCTCGGCTTCTTCCAGGCCGCGCAATCGTTGAACCCTGCGTTTCGGGACCGGCTGAGTCCATCGGGGCACCACCTTGGCCGGTGATACCTGTCTTCTTCTTCTTCTCCCTCGTCTTCCGAATCTTCGAGATCCTTCAACCGAGGGGACTCAGCTCGTTTGCTCTGTGGCGGGAGAGGTCCTAAGCGCTCGAACACGGATACGTTGGCTGCCTCCTTCTTCTTCCGGTTGCATTCTGGGCAATTGCCGATTGTTGGCAATCGGCTCATTCTTGAATCCCAGCAGTGCCTGAAGAAGGGACAATCCCAGTGCCTGTCCTCGTCGTCTTGCTCCCTTGCCTCTTCCTTGGCACAACGCTCGTGCTCCTCCTCATCGAGATTATGCCGACGATGTCTTCTGGCTTCTCTAGCCAGCCGATTTCTTTCATCATCATTGCTGGACCGTCGGCGTTGGTCGTACTGACTCACATATTTGTTGAGGAGGTGATCAGAGAGAGGTCGCTGATATCTTATGTTCTTCACTTCTCCCTCTGTTACGTAGCGCTTGCCATCTTGGCGGAGCCGATCGCGTGGAGCGGCTTCTTCTGTATCTTCGTCATGAGAGCAGCTGCCCTCATCTCCATCTTTGCCAGCGTGGTGTCCAAGATCTACCATGTTGATATTGCACAGGAACCCGGCTGGCACCCTCCATGGCAAGCATACTCCACCATGTTTACGGCGGGGAAGGGGTGTGTGTCGACCTTCATGGCGTACTCGGTTGAAAATCAACCGTCCGTTTTCTATCGCCATTTGGATCTGCTGCCGCCACACCCTGCGGTCGTTGGTGGTGTGGGAGAACGTGTTATGCCATTTGCGGTATGGCCTTCCGTTCAGCTCTTGCACCGTGGGGAACTTGTGGCCTTCGGGTACCTTTATATGCTTCTCCGTGAGTAAGAGATCAAAGATCCGCTCGGTTTTGGTCACGTCGAAGTCGAACACTTTTGGAGGGCCTTGTGGCTTTACCCATTTGCGAGTCACGGGGCCTCGTCGCTCGAGTCCATTCAGCCACTCGCTACCTCCCCGATCTCCCATGGCACCTTCATCTTCGTCTGCCTCAACCACAGTCACCACCCGCTTGAATTTATCCTGGTAAACATCTGGGTGGCGCTGTTCATATGCTGACAGCTTCTGCACCATGTGCGCCAATGAAGGGTAGTCTGCTTGGGAGGCCACGTCCTTGATTGATGATGAGAGACCCACCACCGCCAACTCGACCGCTTCTTTTTCACTTATATGAGCCGAAAAGCATCGGTTCCTAATGGTCCTGAAGCGCTGGACGTATTCTGCCACTGTCTCCCCGCGCTTCTGCCGTACTTGCGCTAGATCGGCAATGCCAACATCGGAAGCCTCTGAGTGATACTGCTCATGGAACTGCTCTTCCAACTGCTTCCAAGTCTGGATGGAGTTCGGTGGTAGCGACGTGTACCACCCGAAAGCCGATCCTGTGAGGGACTGTGCGAAGAACCTCACGCGCAACTCGTCTGACGCTGAGATCGTGCCCGGCTGTGCCAAATATCGGCTCACATGCTCGATGGAGCTGGACCCATCTGATCCACTAAACTTTGTGAAGTCCGGGAGCCGATATTTGGGTGGCAGCGGGATCAGTTCGTAGGCTGTTGGGGTACGGCTTGGTGTAGCCGAACGCCTTCCTTTTCGGCATCATACCGAACCGATCTTTCGGAATTGCACAAATCTGATCCGCTGTTATGGCTGAAGGTGTCGAACCCTGAAGATTCGCCGGGGTGGCATACTTAACCAGCCATGCTTGCTTTTCCGGTTCTAAGCCAACTGCAGGAGCTGGGCTTTGGAGGTTTGTCGGGGTGGCGTACTTAGCCAGCCACGATTGCTTCTCAGGATCGGCTCCTGACGTTCCTCCTGTCGTTCCAGAGGTCCCTGTTATTGCAGCCTGGTTCGAGAGTGCCCAGGCGTTGCAGTCCGGTACGTATGCGCACGAGTATCCGTGCGGGATCTCCTTGGGTGCCTCAGGTAGGAATTGGTAGTCACTAGGATCACCACCAATCTTATAGACGACGTATGCCGATGAGTTCGGCAGTTCCGGTGCTGCCCATGCGAACGGGCCGGGGCTGGAGCGGCATCTCTCCTTTGAAAGTCCCCGAGCCGGTCCCGACGGGGAGTACCGGTGACTCATGATTTCCTTGACGACGCGCGAGCGACACGCTCCAAGGTGTTCACCGGGCTCTCGAGTGGCGGTGCAGCGAATGGGCCACCATGTAGTTGATTTCCTGCCGCGAGCGACCCGGTGCGTTCTTCCGACGGGCGGACAGGTCCACTCCATCGAGCGCGCCTTCGGGTGTGAAACCCTTCCACCCGACGCCATGGGAGCGGGTTCGGTGGAAGGAGCCGATGAGTTCGGCTTCGAGGGTTGCCTTGATCTCGTCATGTTTCTTCTTGAGCTCATCAGGCAGATCCTCGTACGTGACCGGAGTGTCTTCCGCCATCTCGGATGTAGATGGCGATGTTGTGGATGTCGTTGACGGTCCCACCGGCGTGCCGAGAATGTGTTGACGTCGAAACCCCCGGCGGGCAGAGACGGGCAACACGGTAGAGCCGGGAACAACTAGGGCTGCGGCTGGCCCGGTCCCTCGGAGCGACGGCCCGCAAAGCCTCCCGGTCGCACGCGCCGATGCCAACCGCAAGGGCGTGCCACCTGACCTATACCCGGTCGGGAAGGTGTGGATGATGCCTCGCTTAGTTTCCTGCAGGGCACACACGTAAACATTAAATACGAGCCTCGATCGGCTCTCAGGTTATCCTGTGAATCGGCTCAAAGAGCCGATCCACCCATGATTCAGACGAGGTGTCCGAATATATGGTGGTCCTGCTTGATCAATGTAAAGCTAATGAGATCCACGACGATTTAGGGTTTTCACCGCATAATCGGATCATCCTACTCGGAATTGGGCCTCGCGCTCGCGCACGGTGACCGTAAGCCGATCCTAGACAGGGCCTAAAAACCAACACGAGGTTGATCCCCGTAACATCCGTTCTAGGACTAGCAAACGCCACCCTACACGCCGCTGGATCCTCCGACCCCTTGTAAGGCCTAACTATTGCGGATATTAAACTAATCCTTGTAGAACAAGGAGCAATCGTAACGGATCAGATCTACTAAACTATGATCAAGCGGGTGCGCCCCTACACCTAAGATAGGTGTAAGGGCGGCTAGACATGCAAGGGTTGCACTACGAAAGCATGTAATATGAAGAACAATGCTAACCCTAACATGTCTAAGATAACTACGTTGCTCGCCATCAAAAAGGCTTCGAGTACGAGCAACGCATGAACAACGTGGGCAGGCTTGTGCTGCCTAGATCGCAAGATGCGATCTAGGCAGCATGGTGCTTACCGGTAGAAACCCTCGAGACGAAGGGGTTGGCGATGCGCCGAGATTTGTTTGTGGTTGAACGTTGGTTGTTGTTTATTCCATAAACCCTAGGTACATATTTATAGTCCAGTGGACTTTCTATCGTGGGCGTGCACCAAACCGTGCACGAGTAAGATTCTAACTTTCAATCTAGATACAATCTACTATAATTAAAGATACACGGGCAAACAAGCCCAACTCCTCCATGCAAGGCCGCTTCAGAGATCTTCCACGTGTAATCTTCCAAGCCCATCCTGATCGCGGCCCACCTCCTGACTTGGCCAAGATCTGGTGATAACAGTATCGCGGAGTTGGAATCTTCACCGGATGAAATAGTCAAAGAGTTTTTGATTTCATCAGAAATGATGAAGATGCTTGCATTTGCAAGAAATTAAGTGGGAGCGCTGAGACATAGTTGTAATACTTTATGTAGAAGACATATCGTTGATTATAAATAATGTAATTATATAATTGATTTAAAAGGTTTCATTGAGAATTAACTTCAATGAAAGGATATGAACTGAAACATATTTAGTGTCAAGATCTATGAAGATAGATTGAAACACATAATAAGTTTAAGTCAAAGTACATATAATGGATATTGAAGTAGTTCAATATAGAAATATTAAAGAAGGTGTTCTTGTCATGCGAAGGTTTTACAAGATTTGAGTGTATCTGACACTCAATGAGTAAAAACACATGAGTGATTTCAGATCACGATTAATATGTACACAATCAGATATCATGTGCTCTAAAGTGTTATGAGTATGTACCAGAATGATTCATGTGATGGTCATTGATCAAACAGTAAAGAATATCCCTGAGTGCTTTAGAAGAACCAAGGATATTATTTTTGTATGGGGAAATGACAAACAAACCGATGTAAGGTGTTGCACCGATATTAGTTTGGTCACATATAAAAATAAAAAATTTAATCTCAATTAGGCTAAGTGTTGTTTAAAAGGTAGCACAATAAGCTAGAAGATTTCTATGCTAGATTTAGATGAGTTCTAAATATTGTGACGGATTCTACAAAAGAAGGCAGAGTATGTCATTGTTTTGACAATGACTGATCGAGGATGTTAAGTCAAGAAGTTCTTTGAGAACTTGGTGTAGTTCCGATAGTGTCAAAACTTTGAAGCTATATTATGTGTGAAAATATTAGTGACATATTTCAGACCGCGGAATTAAGGTTCCACCAGAAGACCAAACATATTTAATGCCCACTCATTTGGAAAATGAGTGATGCGTGAAGACGCAAATGAATTGCAAAATACATATGTTTCTGAGCATGTCAGATCCGTTGACTGAAACCTCTCCCGTGAGCAAAACATGATAAGCACCAGAAGGCCAAGGTGTTATATCTTTACAAATGTAAACTAGATTATTGACTCTAGTGCAAGTGGGAGACTGTTGGAGATATGCCCAAGAGGCAATAATAAAAGTGATTATTATATATCTTCATGTTTATGATAAATGTTTACATACCATGCTATAATTGTATTAACCGAAACATTGATACATGTGTGTTATGTGAACAACAAGGAGTCCCTAGTAAGCCTCTTGTATAACTAGCTTGTTGGTTAATAGATGATCATCGTTTCATGATCATGAACATTGGATGTTATTAATAACAAGGTTATGTCATTGATGAATGATGTAATGGACACACCCAATTAAGCGTAGCATAAGATCACGTCATTAAGTTCATTTGCTATAAGCTTTCGATACATAGTTACCTTCCTTCGACCATGAGATCATGTAAATCACTTATGCCGGAAGGGTACTTTGATTACATCAAACGCCACTGCGTAAATGGGTGGTTATAAATGTGGGATTAAGTATTCGGAAAGTATGAGTTGAGGCATATGGATCAAGAGTGGGATATTGTCCATCCCGATGACGGATAGATATACTCTGGGCCCTCTCGGTGGAATGTCGTCTAATTAGCTTGCAAGCATATGAATGGTTCATAAGAGATGACATACCACGGTACGAGTAAAGAGTACTTGTCGGGAGACGAGGTTGAACGAGGTATAGAGATACCGATGATCAAACCTACGACAAGTAAAATATCGCGTGACAAAGGGAATCGGTATCGTATGTAAATGGTTTAATCGATCACTAAGTCATCGTTGAATATGTGGGAGCCATTATGGATCTCCAGATCCCGCTATTGGTTATTGGTCGGAGAGAGGTATCAACCATGTCTGCATAGTTCACGAACCGTAGGGTGACACACTTAAGGTTTGATGTCGTTTAAAGTAGATATGGAATATGAAATGGAGTTCGAAGTTTTGTTCGGAGTCTCGAATGGGATTCAGGACATCACGAGGAGTTCCGGAATGGTCCGGAGAATAAGATTCATGTATAGGAAGTCTTTTTCCAAGTTTGAATATGATCCGGTGCATTTATGGAAGGTTCTAGAAAAGTCCGGAAGAAATCACCATGGAAGGTGGAGTCCCGGAGGGACTCCACCTAGCATGGCCGGCCAGCCTAAGGGGGGAGGATTCCCAGGTGGGCTCCACCCATGGTGGCCGGCCACCCCCCCCCAAGGAAGGGGTGGGAGTCCCACCTTGAGTAGGAGTCCCTCCTTGGGTAGGTTTCCCACCTTAGGCAAGTTTTTGTGTTGGGGTCTTATTCGAAGACTTGGACTACAACTCTTGGGGGTTCCACCTATATAATGAGGAGCAAGGGGAGGGGCCCGGCTACACTAGAGCCTCATTGGCCGCACCCCCTTTAGTGGCCGGCGCCCCACCTCTCCCCAAACCCTAGCCGCCTCTCCTCCTCCACCTCTCCCGCAGCGCATAGGCGAAGCCCTGCCGGAGATCTCCACCACCACCGCCACCACGCCGTTGTGCTACCGGGATTGCGAGGAGGATCTACTACTTCCGCTGCCCGCTGGAACGGGGAGAAGGACGTCTTCATCAACACCGAACGTGTGACCGAGTACGGAGGTGCTGCCCGACTGTGGCACCGTCAACATCTTCTACGCGCTTTTGAAAGCGGCAAGTGATCATCTTCTGCAACAACGAGATCTAATCTCGTAGGCTTTGGAAATCTTCAAGGGTTAGTCTCGTGATCCCCTCGTTGCTACCATCTTCTAGATTGCATCTTGGCTTGGTTTTCGTTCTTGCGGTAGGAAATTTTTTGTTTTCTATGCTATGAATCCCATCAAAGTGCTCAGATTGGCTGTGGACCTTCATCTTACACACATCATGGTGGCTTCAGATTGCATGGAGGTGATCAAGAGCTTCGAGGGGGTCTACCTTGGCAAGATGAGCATTGTCATCCAAGAAATAAAGTCTAGAGCTAAGGGGTTTGCTTAGGTCTCTTTCGTACATGAACGAAGATGTTCGAATATGGAGGCTCATAGCCTAGCTAGGTCGTCACTATATCGTGAGTTCGGTTGTCATGTATGGTTCCTAGGTTCGCCAGATGAACATTGTATTCTCAAGTTTGTTAGTAATGAATAAAGTGGTGACTTTCCCCTCAAAAAATGCAGTGGCCATAGCTGTTGAAACCAAGGGATACCGTGTGAAGGTTATCTCTGAATGCGAAGGAATAATTCGACAATTTGGAGGGTTTTTTTGCCCAGAATCTGGATAGTCTACTGTCGATTTTTGTGATGTTGCTTGTTTTCATCTTTAGAACTCAGCTGACATGTTTGGTTCTTAGAAAATCCTCTGAGTTATATTCTTTAGAAACATAGATATTCACATTGGACCAAAAGCTCCTCCTCGCTATCACGGGCGACCCATAAAAGGATTAGGATTGGGGCAAATCATTCGATTGGGGGCACTCTTTTGTATAATTATGCATAATTTGAATCTTATTTTGTTTATAATATGAACAAATACAGAGGCAATTCAAAATGTTGAGTGTGGTCCTATGCCCCCGCTCGAGTGTACTTGGGCCTGCCTCTGCTCGCTATTGATGAAAATTTCGTCTCCCACTAAAACAATATTCCTCCTATATAAGACACGCATATGTTAAACTAGGGCTTAAACTCTGGTGAGATGATGCACAACCATCCTCCTAGGCTCCTAGCCATCTACCCTTGGTTGGTTCCCCTGACTTAGAAAATCACATTTACTAGCATTAATCCTTAACAAAGCTCATCCTTCTTTCTCTTTTAAATAGAAGGTCTTGGCAGGGCTTTATATTTAAAGCCATGGACGGCAACACGAGAGTCATATAGCCACATATCCGAGATATAACAACCAAAATTCTAGAGTACCATAGCTAAATAAAGTTCAATGATAAACATCCATGAGCAGGGAGCCGTCATCCCTCTTGAAGTCTCGAATACAAGCTTGAAAGAGCAAAGTCTATACTCCGTGTTTAGTGTGTTTGATAACAACACTTGAATGAATTTAACTGTGTGCATAGATTGTCTTGGATAGATTTGCAAGTGCACGGTGCCCTCGCTGAACACGTCATGATCGGAGGACTGAAGCGTAGCTTATAGGTTTTCTGGTTTTGTGTGTGTATCGCGAGGTGACATGGCTGGAGAGGGAAAGAGGAAATCAGTGACTGGTACTACCGGTACCAGTAGCGGTAGTACCGCTACCCTACTGGTACCGCCCTGAGGTACCGCTCTGGGTATTTGCACTGAACTGTACCACAGAGTGCGTTACGGTACCTTTAAGGTACCATGCGCGGTAGTATTGCTTACGAGCAGTAGTACCGCCCTGGTACCGCTTAGGTACCGTAACACAAGTTACGGCACTACCGCGTTGGTACCGTCAAGGTGCCGCCAGGAGTCCGGGACTCACAGAGGTCGTTATGGTACCGTGAGAGGTATCTCCAGCGGTACCACCGCTGTGAGTCCACATGGCGAATCTGTGGAGCGCATTCGAACCCAGAGTGGTACTACCGCTTACCCAAGCGGTAGTACCGATCGTGCGGGAACTGCACATAACGGTTGGATTGAGGGGTCCTATAAAAAGGCCCCTTCTTCCCCAGCTCGATTTTATCTCTTCTCTCTCTCTCCTCCATTGTTGCTGAGCTTAAACCTTCAGGATCTCCCCACCTACCCAACCAATCTTGCTCAAACTTTGTGGAATGGTGGAGGAGGCCCCGATCTATAGTTCTACGAAGAGAGATTTCGCCAATACTTGTTAGTCCTTAGTGGATCTTGGAGTTAGGGTTCCTATGGTGGGATCTTGGAGGATGTGCTCCTATGGAGGCTAGCTTGGAGTTGTGCTAGCCCCATAGGGTGTTGGGAGCCTCCGGTGTTGTGGAGCTCGCCCCAACCTTGTGAAGGAACCACCGCCTCGACCGGTGCCTTAGTGGAGAAGGTGGAGCCCCTTTGTGGAGCTATCTCGAGGAAGGAGGTGAGGCCTTCCTTCGTGGTGTGGCCGTCTAGCCTCTTGTGTGAGGCTAGCACCTCCTCAACGTAGACGTACTCCCTTTTGTGGGAGGAACTGCGGGAAACAAACCTCGCCTCGTCTCCCCGCCCCTCGGTTGTCCCGCTCCCTAACTTTATTATCTTGCTTGGTTCCTTTGCTTGTTGCACTAGCCTAGGATCATACTAGGAACACCTCTACCACTAAAGCTATCACCTTTACCTTCCGCATTGCATTAAAACTGAAAAAGACATAAAAATTGTGTAGCGTCCATTCACCCCCCCCCCCCTCTTGTTCGTTACGATCCATTCAATTGGTATCGGAGCAAGATTTTCTTGCTCGGGCTTTACCGCCTAAGAAATGGATGAACAAGAGACGGTTGTGAATGGTTCCCTTCCCGGTGAGCAATCACCTCCACCATCAATCGCCGATAGAACTCCGGCTACTTTGGATGACCTCAAGCAATTGGAGTCATCCATTGTATGTCAAATGAAGGCTATGATGATGGAGTTGATTGCTGATGGCGTGTATTTCACACGTTCGTTGGGCAACCCCAAGAGGAAGGTATGATGCGCACAGCAGCAAGTTTTCCCTCAGAAAGAAACCAAGGTTTATCGAACCAGGAGGAGCCAAGAAGCACGTTGAAGGTTGATGGCGGCGGGATGTAGTGCGGCGCAACACCGGGGATTCCGGCGCCAACGTGGAACCTGCACAACACAACCAAACTACTTTGCCCCAACGAAACGGTGAGGTTGTCAATCTCACCGAGCTTGCTGTAACAAAGGATTAACCGTATTGTGTGGAAGATGATTGTTTGCGGAAAACGGTAGAAGCAAGTATTGCGATGGGTGTATTTCGATAAATAGAATTGGACCGGGGTCCACGAGTTCACTAGAGGTGTCTCTCCCATAAGACGAACAGCATGTTGGGTGAACAAATTACAGTTGGGCAATTGACAAATAAAGAGAGCATGACAATGCACATACATATCATGATGAGTATAGTGAGATTTAATTGGGCATTACGACAAAGTACATAGACCGCCATCCAAGCTGCATCTATGCCTAAAAGTCCACCTTCGAGGTTATCATCCGAACCCCCTCCGAGTATTAAGTTGCAAGCAACGAGACAATTGCATTAAGTATGGTGCGTAATGTAATCAACAACTACATCCTTAGACATAGCATCAATGTTTTATCCCTAGTGGCAACGAGCACAACACAACCTTAGAACTTTACGTCATCTGTCCCAGGTGTCAATGCGGGCATGAACCCACTATCGAGCATAAGTACTCCCTCTTGGAGTTACAAGCATCTACTTGGCCAGAGCATCTACTAGTAACGGAGAGCATGCAAGATCATAAACAACACATAAGCATAACTTTGATAATCAACATAACAAGTATTCTCTATTCATCGGATCCCAACAAACGCAACATATAGAATTACATATAGATGATCTTGATCATGATAGGCAGCTCACAAGATCCAGACAATGATAGCACAATGGGGAGAAGACAACCATCTAGCTACTGCTATGGACCCATAGTCCAGGGGTAGACTACTCACACATCACACCGGAGGCGACCATGGCGGCGTAGAGTCCTCCGGGAGATGAATCCCCTCTCCGGCGAGGGTGCCGGAGGCGATCTCCTGGATCCCCGAGATGGGATCGGCGGCGACGGCGTCTCGGTAATGTTTTCCGTATCGTGGCTCTCGGTGCGGGGGTTTCGTCACGGAGGCTATTTGTAGGCGGAAGGGCAAGTCGAGAGGCGGCACGGGGGCCCACACCACGGGGCCGCGCGGCCAAGGGGGGCCGCGCCGCCCTAGGGTTTGGCCACCCCGTGGCCCCTCTTCGTCTCGTCTTCGGTCTTACGGAAGCTTCGTGAGAAAATAGGCCTCCGGGCTTTTATTTCGTCCAATTCCGAGAATATTTCTTTACTAGGATTTACGAAACCAAAAACAGCGAGAAAACGGCAAGCGGCACTTCGGCATCTTGCTAATAGGTTAGTTCCGAGAAAATGCACGAATATGACATAAAGTGTGCATAAAACATGTAGATAACATCAATAATGTGGCATGGAACATAAGAAATTATCGATACGTTGGAGACGTATCAGCATCCCCAAGCTTAGTTACTGCTCGTCCCGAGCGGGTAAAAGCGATAACACGAGATAATTTACGGAGTGACATGCCATCATAATCTTGATCATACTATTTGTAAAGCATATGTAGTGAGTGCAGCGATCAAAACAATGTGTATGACATGAGTAAACAAGTGAATCATAAAGCAAAGACTTTTCATGAATAGCACTTCAAGACAAGCATCAATAAGTCTTGCATAAGAGTTAACTCATAAAGCAATAATTCAAAGTAAAAGTATTGAAGCAACACAAAAGAAGATTAAGTTTCAGCGGTTGCTTTCAACTTGTAACATGTATATCTCATGGATATTGTCAACATAGAGTAATATAATAAGTGCAATAAGCGAATATGTAGGAATCAATGCACGAGTTCACACAAGTGTTTGCTTCTTGAGGTGGAGAGAAATAGGTGAGCTGACTCAACATTGACAAGTAAAAGAATGGTCCTCATAGAGGAAAAGCATCGATTGCTATATTTGTGCTAGAGCTTTGATTTTGAAAACATGAAACAATTTTGTCAACGGTAGTAATAAAGCATATGCATCATGTAAATTATATCTTATAAGTTGCAAGCCTCATGCATAGTGTACTAATAGTGCCCGCACCTTGTCCTAATTAGCTTGGACTACCTGGATTATCACCGCAATACATATGCTTTAACCAAGTATCACAAAGGGGTACCTCTATGCCGCTTTGTACAAAGGTCTAAGGAGAAAGCTCGCATTTGGATTTCTCGCTTTTGATTATTCTCAACTTAGACATCCATACCGGGACAACATAGACAACGAGATAATGGACTCCTCTTTTAATGCTTTAAGCATTCAACAACAATTAATTCTTTTCTCATTAGAGATTTGAGGATGTTTGTCCAAAACTGAAACTTCCACCATGGAACATGGCTTTAGTTAGCGGCCCAATGTTCTTCTCTCACAATATGCATGCTCAAACCATTCAACTCAGTGTAGATCGCCCTTACTTCGAGACAAGACGAACATGCATAGCAACTCACATGAAATTCAACAATGAGTTGATGGCGTTCCCCGATAAACATGGTTATCGCACAACAAGCAACTTAATAAGAGATAAAGTGCATAATTACATATTCAATACCACAATAGTTTTTAAGCTATTTGTCCCATGAGCTATATATTGCAAAGGTGAATGATGGAATTTTAAAGGTAGCACTCAAGCAATTTACTTTGGAATGGCTAGAAAATACCATGTAGTAGGTAGGTATGGTGGACACAAATGGCATAGTGGTTGGCTCAAGTATTTTGGATGCATGAGAAGTATTCCCTCTCGATACAAGGTTTAGGCTAGCAAGGCTTGTTAGAAACAAACACAAGGATGAACCGGTGCAGCAAAACTCACATAAAAGACATATTGAAAACATTATAAAACTCTACACCGTCTTCCTTGTTGTTCAAACTCAATACTAGAAATTATCTAGACCTTAGAGAAACCAATTATGCAAACCAAATTTTAGCATGCTCTATGTATTTCTTCATTAATGGGTGCAAAGCATATGATGCAAGAGCTTAAACATGAGCACAACAATTGCCAAGTATCACATTACCCAAGACATTATAGCAATTACTACATGTATCATTTTCCAATTCCAACCATATAACAATTTAACGAAGGAGAAACTTCGCCATGAATACTATGAGTAGAAACCAAGGACATACTTGTCCATATGCTACAGCGGAGCGTGTATCTCTCCCATAAAGTGAATGCTAGGATCCATTTTATTCAAACAAAACAAAAACAAAAACAAACCGACGCTCCAAGAAAAAGCACATAAGATGTGGCCGAATAAAAATGTAGTTTCGGGGAGGAACCTGATAATTTGTTGATGAAGAAGGGGATGCCTTGGGCATCCCCAAGCTTAGACAGCTTGAGTCTTCTTGATATATGCAGGGGTGAACCACCGGGTGCATCCCCAAGCTTAGAGCTTTCACTCTCCTTGATCATGTTGCATCATACTCCTCTCTTGATCCTTGAAAACTTCCTCCACACCAAACTCGAAACAACTCATTAGAGGGTTAGTGCACAATATAAATTGACATATTCAGAGGTGACACAATCATTCTTAACACTTCTGGACATTGCATAATGCTACTGGACATTAGTGGATCAAAGAAATTCATCCAACATAGCGAAAGAGGCAATGCGAAATAAAAGGCAGAATCTGTCAAAACAGAACAGTTCGTATTGACGAATTTTAAAATGGCACCAGACTTGCTCAAATGAAAATGCTCAAATTGAATGAAAGTTGCGTACATATCTGAGGATCATGCACGTAAATTGGCATAATTTTCTGAGCTTCCTGCAGGGCAGTGGGCTCAGATTCGTGACAGCAAAGAAATCTGGAACTGCGCAGTAATCCAAATCTAGTACTTACTTTTCTATCAACGGCTTAACTTGGCACAACAAAACTCAAAACTAAGATAAGGAGAGGTTGCTACAGTAGTAAACAACTTCCAAGACACAAAATAAAAACAAAGTACTGTAGGTAAAAACATGGGTTGTCTCCCATAAGCGCTTTTCTTTAACGCCTTTCAGCTAGGCGCGAAAGTGTGTATCAAGTATTATCGAAGGGTGGTACTTCTACAGCGGGGTGTGGGCTTTTCTCAACCAGGCATATTATATTAGATACATAAGTTTCAGCATCTCCCTTTTCATTAGTCTTAGGCGTGCTACTCTCATCAAACAAATTTTCGGGAACAAGCCAAGCATAGTTATTTTCTAGTGCATCATTCATAGCTAGGAGCTTACATGGTATTGGTGCTTTGATCTCCCCTCCATCATCAATATTATTAGTGTATCTTATTCTATCCATATCCATCTTTTCAAGGAGACTAACAAAATTAGTAGGAGAACCAAGCATATTAAATTTAGCAAACACCTTTCTAGCTTCTCTTGCTAGACCACCAAATTCTCTAAGAAGGGTTTCTAATACAAAATCTTTCTTTTCCCCTTCTTCCATATCACCAAGTGTGAAAAACATGTGTTGGATTATAGGATTAAGATTAACAAATTTAGTTTCCAACAAGCGAACTAAATGCGCAGCAGCAATTTCATAAGTAGGCGCAAGATCTACCAAGTGTCTATCTTCAAAATTTTCAATGGTACTAACATGGTTGAAGAATTCTTCTATATTATTTCTCCCAACTATAGACCCACGTCCTACCGGTATGTTCTTTGTGGTAAAATTAAAAGGAAACATGATGAAATAAGTAAAGTGAATGCAAGTAAACTAATTTTTTTTTGTGTTTTCGATATAGCAAACAAGATAGCAAATAAAGTAAAACTAGCAACTAATTTTTTTGTATTTTGATTTAGTGCAGCAAACAAAGTAGTAAATAAAATAAAGCAAGACAAAAACAAAGTAAAGAGATTGAGAAGTGGAGACTCCCCTTGCGGCGTGTCTTGATCTCCCCGACAACGGCGCCGGAAAAAGAGCTTGATGGCGTGTATTTCACACGTTCGTTGGGCAACCCCAAGAGGAAGGTATGATGCGCACGGCAGCAAGTTTTCCCTCGAGAAGAAACCAAGGTTTATCGAACCGAGGAGGAGCCAAGAAGCACGTTGAAGGTTGATGGCGGCGGGATGTAGTGCGGCGCAACACCAGGGATTCCGGCGCCAACGTGGAACCTGCACAACACAACCAAACTACTTTGCCCCAACGAAACGGTGAGGTTGTCAATCTCACCAGACTTCGTTGTAACAAAGGATTAACCGTATTGTGTGGAAGATGATTGTTTGCGAGAAAACGAGTAGAACAAGTATTGCGATGGATTGTATTTCAGTAAAGAGAATTGGACCGGGGTCCACGGTTCACTAGAGGTGTCTCTCCCATAAGACGAACAGCATGTTGGGTGAACAAATTACGGTTGGGCAATTGACAAATAAAGAGAGCATGACAATGCACATACATATCATGATGAGTATAGTGAGATTTAATTGGGCATTACGACAAAGTACATAGACCGCCATCCAACTGCATCTATGCCTAAAAAGTCCACCTTCGGGTTATCATCCGAACCCCCTCCGAGTATTAAGTTGCAAGCAACGAGACAATTGCATTAAGTATGGTGCGTAATGTAATCAACAACTACATCCTTAGACATAGCATCAATGTTTTATCCCTAGTGGCAACGAGCACAACACAACCTTAGAACTTTACGTCACTCTGTCCCAGGTGTCAATGCGGGCATGAACCCACTATCGAGCATAAGTACTCCCTCTTGGAGTTACAAGCATCTACTTGGCCAGAGCATCTACTAGTAACGGAGAGCATGCAAGATCATAAACAACACATAAGCATAACTTTGATAATCAACATAACAAGTATTCTCTATTCATCGGATCCCAACAAACGCAACATATAGAATTACATATAGATGATCTTGATCATGATAGGCAGCTCACAAGATCCAGACAATGATAGCACAATGGGGAGAAGACAACCATCTAGCTACTGCTATGGACCCATAGTCCAGGGGTAGACTACTCACACATCACACCGGAGGCGACCATGGCGGCGTAGAGTCCTCCGGGAGATGAATCCCCTCTCCGGCAGGGTGCGGAGGCGATCTCCTGGATCCCCCGAGATGGGATCGGCGGCGACGGCGTCTCGGTAATGTTTTCCGTATCGTG
>NC_061511.1:245789825-245902326 GCF_022539505.1 Lolium rigidum
CAGCTGGTGCGGGTGTATCCTCATGATGATCCACTTGCCAGTCCGGTAGTTGCCCAAGTACCAAAGGAGCTTGGTGGTCACCCTGAGCGGAACGCGGATTTTGAGCGGACCTTATGGCGCCCGGACCTTATCCCGCACCGTCTATTTCATCAAAGGCATCAAGATTGGTGACTCGTTTTTTGCGTAAAAGACCCTGGATTTTATTAGATTCATATTAGGTCGTCCTTGCTGCTTATGAAGTTCTTCAGAAAATCCAATGTGTATCCATTTGTGACATTCTAAAGTTCTTCAAAAAATTGCAGTGTATCCATTGTTGCAATTATAAGTAACATTTTTCCATATGAAAAAATCCATAGATCTCTTGATTTCAACCATAGATCTCTATGAAGTTCTTCACAGATCTTCATAAGAAACAATATTTAGGCATGAAGATCTAACACAAATAAAAAGATATCCTTGAAAAAAATATTCAGAAGATCCATCAAGAATAGGAAATGGATCCATTTGCTCATACATGATCCTAACAACTAGTGGATCCAGTAGATTCACACAAAGATCCATACAAGATCCTACGAAGATCCTAAACAGAGAAAATGAGGAAGAAAAGAAAAAAAAAACGAGGAAGAAATCCATCCGGCCGCCGGGATCTTGGGCCACCCGCCTGTCCGGCCGCCGGGATCTTGGAGCAAGCCATGGAGGCGGCGCCGCCCGACCACGGCGGCTCTGGTGCGGCGGAGCCCACGCAGCGGCCCCGTCCGAGCACGCCGGCGCGCGGGAGGGGCGCAGAGGGGCGACGAGGAGGAGCTCGCGCGCGTCCTGCCGCTCCTGAGCAGGGCGGCGGCGGGCGGAGACGGGCGGCGGCGGGCGGAGGCAGAGGCGGGTGGCGGGCGGCGGCGGGTGGTGGGCGGAGGCAGGATGTGGGAGGCTTGGTCGGGATCTAGGGTTGCTGGCCGTTTGTGGCTTTTATATAGGTCAGGACTACATCTGAATTAGAGGAAGGTACGTGGGTTTTTTTGTAAAATGGCCGCACGCGAATCTCCAGCCGCATCGGACGAACGCGATAAGGTCCGGGCGCCATAAGGTCCGCTCGTTGTAATATTCGCCCTGAGCGCTGCATCTACTTCCTTGTGGAGTCCATGGGAGCAATGCTTGTCGTCGTCCTGCACAGAGCTGCCGGGCAAATTGACGACTCGCTAACCTGCACACTCTTCAGGGTTGATCTCCCCCGCCAGGAGCTCACACGGGTAACCAGCCTTGGCGACCGGGCCCTGTTCATCAGCCGCGACCGGTGCTTCTCCGTCTCGTCCAGGGATCTCCCTTGTATTGGCGGCAACTCTATCTACCTCGCCATGCCTGGTGAGCAACCCGTCAGGGTGTACTCACTTGACGATGGCTCGTTGGAGAGCACAGTGACGCTACACCAGTCACAAGACATTAGGAAGGGTGTGCTCCCAACCTCTGTGCGGCCCTTCACCCTCGCTGATCATCTGGCCACCTACTGCCGGCACCGTGAGTGGACGAGAGGGCTCATGTTTCATGAGTACTGCTATTTGCGCCCTACTTGGAGCGAGCTGTGGCAGAGGATTGCTGCACAGGATTCTGAAGTTTCCATTCCGAGGCTGAGAGGAACGGAGAGTGAGCTGAAGAAAAAAGAACTACCTAACCTTTTCAGATATGCTAGGGCACAATCTGAAGCAGTGGGAGCTGTGCTTACAGCATAGAGAATCCTCCGCGATGGCTGGTGTCATTATTTATCTGCTAATCAAGCAATGTTGCTGAAACAACAAGGGGTGACGTGTGGCATTATTTATCTGCTAATCAAGCAATCTGCTGAAGGTGTAATGCAACAAGGGGTGTACGTGTGGTATTTATCTGTAATCGGTTCCAAGTACCCTACACTGTTGTATGAAATGGTAAAGGAGTCAAGTAGACTGATGCCTGATGATCGGTTTTCTCATGTAAACAGGGGATGTAACAGAGTAGCTCATAGTCTAGCTCAGTTTGCTAATGGGTGGTGTCGATGCCGCGGTTTCTTCAGCTCTAGTCATCACCTGTCATTACATAGCTGCTCGCTGCTGGTTGTAAAGACATTGCTCCTATCTGATAAACCCCCTGTCCCATGGCCAAAGAGAAAAAAAAATGATATATCCATGCCTTTGGATATGGTGGACATGAGATTATGATTGTCATGTTAGTTGCTGTTACTGTTCTCTAACTTGTGTGTTCTTAATGTTGTTCTCTTCTGAATGTGATCTATTAGCTAACCGAGTGTTGCAATGTAGAAGGGCTCATATTCTGACTAGTTTCCTTCGTCTTTAAACAATGCTACTATGTGTCAGTGCTTGGTTGGTCCACTTCTTTTTTTGTCTTGAGTTAATTGAAACAATAGGTTGTGATTAGGAGTTCATGAGAGTGTATTCAGAGTTTATTATTGAAGTGCCCTGAGCCCTGAGGAGAGGCCTTGGTAAGCTGATCATGGTACGTATGAGCCAATGTGGTGGCAGTATTCTACCGGCATAATGTTTTTATTTTATTTTGACATGGAACTAGAATGCTTCTTCTTCACCTTCACTAGGTGCTTCAGATAGGATCGATGTTTTGTTTAGAAAGGGGGCTTCTAATTTCAGCTTTATAGAAAGCTACTTCTACTAACGAGATTCTGCTGTGCATACAGTTCCATACATATTTTGAATGAAGCACATAAGTACTGGTATAACTGCTTTTAGGTCAGTCTGAGTGTATGCGACGCAGAAATTGAGTGCTCAAATCATTGTCACGCGTTAGAAGTTCAGGCACAAAGCATCGACCAAACTGTTACCACCTGACCACTGGATTGAGGACGAACAGGAGGTAACAGCTATCCCGATATCGATTCCTACCGAGGCCTTGCTCTGTTTCATGGGAATCGAGGGGGTTTGACCGTGTATTGAAAGGGAGGAGAGGAGATAGTCAATGGCAGTTTAGGTGGCTCTAGGAAGGTGGCACGAATTCGAAACTTTTCCACGCAGTGGCCAATGGCAGACGGATGAAGAACTTTATTCCGTCAGTTAAAATTGGAGAGGAGATAACAGACCAAGTTAGAAAAGTGGAGGCATTCACCAATGCATATGTTGAGTTGCTGGGCTCGATTCAAAACAGAGACCATGGTGTAAATGATGTTATCGGCATCCAACCGCTGGATCTTCATGTTCTTGAGGGCCTTTTCATTGGAGAAGTCTGGGACGTCATTAAGGGCGCCAGGCCCGGATGCTTTTTGTGGTGCATTCTACAAGAGAGCTTGGCCGTTTATTAAGAGACACATCATCGCTGGCCTGCTTAGGCAGAGGTTTCGCAAGGCTCAATCGTGTTATAATCACCCTTATTCCCAAGCGCCAGGATGCCGCGGACATTGGTGACTACCGGCCAATCAGTTTGGACTCCATAGTTTTTCAAAGTTGTTCTCTAAACTGATTGCTGACAGACCGAGAGGGAGGTTAGGTGACACTGTCAGTATCAATCAGTCGGCATTAGACCGAGAGGGAGGTTAGGTGACACTGTCAGTATCAATCAGTCGGCGTTCGTTAAGGCAGGCCGCTGAAAGACAATTTTGTGCTTGTGCGTCAGGTTGCTAGGAGGGTAAATCAAAGGAAGCAGCCAGGTGTTCTTTTAAAACTTGATCTTTCGTGGGCTCTCGATTTGATCTCCTGGGCCTTCTTGTTTGAGGTTTTGAAACTTATGGGTTTTGGAGAGCTTTTCTGAAGTGGGTTGCACTGTTATGATAACGGCCAACACCAGTGTTTCAGTCAATGGCGTTCCTGGCGCTACGATTCAACATGTCGACCCCACCTCGCCTATGTTTTTTTGTGGATGGGATGGAGGTTCTTACCAGAGTTATCGCTAAAGCAGTGGAGGATCAGTTGCTAGAGCTTCCCCTCTCTACAATGCATATTCGTTTATGCGGATGATGTTGTCTTGTTCTTCAGACCAGAGGTGCAGGAGTACTTAATCTGTTCATGAAGCATCTGGTCTGAGCGTGAATTACAGAAAAACCACCGCTGTTTTGATAAGAGGGGCCTGGTGATGGTGAGAGAGTCACGAGATAACTTGGTTGTGATCTTGCAAACTTCTCGATCAAATACTTGGGATTTCAGTTAGCGCTTCGGCCACTGACGAAAGAAGAATGGCAACCTCTGCTTGATGCAGCCATCCATTGTGTCCCGGCGTGGCAACGAGGCATGATCGCTCGAGCAGGCAGGTTGATCCTAATTAAATACCTGGTCCTTGTTGAGGATGCTCCGGTTTGATTGCTAGAGGATGTGTCTAAATGGTTAAGAGCCTTTTTTTGGATTGGGAAGAAAGGCTTTCGTCCCGCTTTATAAATAAAGCAACCACATCCATACAGAGTTCAGATACAACACAAAGAGCACACACCCCACATCAAGAGTCTGCTGGGGCAACAGCACAACATGCCCACACGAACGAGATAGACGATACACCACCCCACAAGAGAGGGGCACTCAGAGGCTGGACGGTGTAGATATGCGACGGGCAGCCGCAAGAAGATCCTCCAACATGCCGTCCAGGTGCTCCCTGTCCCGCTGTCTACAAAGCGGGTACCACTGCTGCAACAAAGCCAAGAAAGAGTAGACAGAATCAGAAGCGCGACGAGGTAAGATATGCTCGATGACCACCTTATTGTGCACAGTCCACAGAGTCCAGGTCAAGACCGCAAACAATAACCAGAAGAGGCGCCTCCTCCTACCAGTGTTGTTCGGACGCGCCTCAATGAACTCCCCGAGGGCTGAGGCCTGCCACTCAGGCCCCAACGCCTCCTGCAGGAAGCTCCAAAGGAAACGTGCCGCGGGGCAGGAGAACATGATGTGTGTCGTCGTCTCCGGGACAACACACTGATACGTCCAATTTGCATCACTATTTTATATCATAATTTGCTGTTATTCATTGATATATTTCATATTGGGACACAATACTTATGTTATTTCATCTATTTTGCATGTTTCATCATTATTGGAGGATCGAACACCGGAGCCGGGATTACTGCTGGAAAAAGCACCGTCGAACGCAATATTTCGGAAGATCAACTCGTGGAAGGAAATTATACCAAAAATCCTATTTTTCAAGATGACGAAGGAAGCGAGAAGGAGGAGCCGGGAGGAGCCGGGGTGGGCCCACACCCTAGGGCGGCGCGGCCCGAGCCCCGGCCGCGCCGCCACGTGGTGTGGAGGGCCCACGACCCCTTTCGCCTCCTTTTCTTCGCGAAATCCTTCGTCCCGAAAACCTAAGCCGGAAGGGGTACCTCGCGAAGAGTTACGGCCGCCTCGCGGGGCGGAGAACACCAGAGAGAAAAGAGCTCTCCGGCGGGCGGGAATCCGCCGGGGAAATTCCCTCCGGGAGGGGAAATCGACGCCATCGTCACCGCCATCGAGCTGGACATCATCTCCATCACCATCATCATCATCTCCACCATCATCACCGCCATCTCCTCCGCAGACACCTCGTCACCGCCGTAGCAATTTGGGTTTGATCTTGATTGTTTGATAGGGGAAACTCTCCCGGTATCTATTCATACTTGTTGTTGATGCTATTGAGTGAAACCATTGAACCAAGTTCATGTTCAGATTGTTATTCATCATCATATCACCTCCGATCATGTTCCATATGATGTCTCGTGAGTAGTTCGTTTAGTTCTTGAGGACATGGGTGAAGTCTAAATGTTAGTAGTGAACTATGGTTGAGTAATATTCAATGGTGTGATATTTAAGTTGTGGTGTTATTCTTCTAGTGGTGTCATGTGAACGTCGACTACATGACACTTCACCATTTATGGGCCTAGGGGAATGCATCTTGTATTCGTTTGCTAATTGCGGGGTTGCCGGAGTGACAGAAACCTAAACCCCCGTTGGTATATCGATGCGGGGAGGGATCGCGGGATCTCGAGTTTAAGGCTGTGGTTAGATTTATTCTTAATTACTTTCTTGTAGTTGCGGATGCTTGCAAGGGGTATAATCACAAGTATGTATTAGTCCTAGGAAGGGCGGTACATTAGCATAGGTTCACCCACACAACACTTATCACAACAATGAAGATTATTTAGCCGTATGTAGCGAAAGCATTAGACTAAAATCCCGTGTGTCCTCGAGAACGTTTGGTCATTATAAGTAAACAAACCGGCTTGTCCTTTGTGCTAAAAAGGATTGGGCCACTCGCTGCAATTGTCATTCTCGCACTTTACATACTCGTACTTTATTCAACTTGTTACATCAAAACCCCTGAATACTTGTCCGTGAGCATTTACGGTGAATCCTTCATCGAAACTGCTTGTCAACACCTTCTGCTCCTCGTTGGGATCGACATTCTTACTTATCGAAGATACTACGATACACCCCCTATACTTGTGGGTCATCAAGACTATTTTACGGCGCCGTTGCCGGGAGTGAAGCGCTATTGGTAAGTGGGATTGGTAAGGAAAACCTTTACTATTGTGCTGATTTTATTTCTGCATGCTGCTATAAGTCATTATGGAGAGATCTTCTCTTCATTTTCTATTTGGGAAATCTACTACTACTGCAACGGTAGTAGATGAGGCGCCAGGTGAGGAAGTAATACCATATAAAATACCTATGAAAATTATTGAACGTGTTATGGATAACCGCTATGAAGGGGATGGAACTGTCCACCCCGGTGATCATTTACTGTTTTTGCATGAATTATGCGGGTTATTCAAATGTGCGGGTATTGCTATGGATGAAGTGAGGAAGAAATTATTCTCTTTATCGCTGTCCGGTAAGGCGGCGCATTGGTATAAATTCTTGGATAATGGGGATTCTCTTGAATGGAATGATATTGTGCCCCGGTTTTATTCTAAGTTCTATCCTCCAAGTGAAATTCATAAGGATCGGAATCGCATATATAATTTTTGGCCTCATGATGGAGAGAGTATTGCCCAAGCGTGGGGAGATTGAAGTCTTTGATGCTCAAATGCCCCATTCATGAGCTTCACTGGTAATGTTATTATTGATAATTTCTATGCAAGACTTTCTTTTCAAGACAAGACCTTGCTTTGGATACTTCTTGTTCCGGATCATTTACACGCAACAAAGAAGAGTTTAAAAGGGACCTTCTAGATCGAATCCAAGAAAATGCTGAAGGTTGGGAGAACGACAAGGATAGAGAATCAGGTATAATTTATGATTATAAATGCATTGAAGCTTTTATGGATACTTGATTTATTTCGTAATATGAGTGCTACATATGGTCTTGATTCCCAAGTTGCTGCAAACCTTTATAAAGCTTTTGCCTCTCATTATGAATTGCCTAAGAAGAATTTTGATAAGTATCATGAACCATACAAAGATAAAATTGACTCATCTATTAATAAGTGTGTTGTTATTGAAGCTGCATGATCGTGTCATTCCTGAAGCTTATATTGAAAAAACTCCTTTCCCTGCTAAAATGAAGGAGTACTCTGTTATAAATAGTGCGGTTCATAAAAGTGAAAAGAAACACTGTAGAACTCGAAGAACAAATAAAAATTGAACCTCGTTGTTGCAATAGTTAAAGATCTTGTGACTGAAAATGTTGAGGATGGTCATATTATTTTCTCGTGAAGATGCTTCTAATATTGTTTCACATCCTAATAAACCCAAACAAGCTAGTGTTCCTATGATGTCTGTTAAAATTGGTGATCATTGCTATTATGGATTATGTGATATTGGTGCAAGTGTTAGTGCTATTCCGTATGAGCTTTACACGGAGATTATGCACGAAATTGATTCTTGTGAACTTGAAGATATTGATGTGGTCATTCAGTTGGCTAATAGAGAAACTATTTCACCAATTGGTATTGTTCGAGATGTGGAAGTCTTATGCGGTAAGATTAAATATCCTGCTGACTTTTTGGTACTTGGTTCTGCTTGCTAGTGATTATTGTCCTATTATTTTTGGTAGACCTTTTCTAAATACTTGTGGAGCTATTATAGATTGCAAGAAAGAGAAAATTTTGACTAAATTTGTTGGTGAATCTTATGAGTTTAACTTCTCTAAATTTACTAAAACTCCTTATAAAGCTGATTTGCCTAGTAATGATTTTAAAATGGAGCAATGTGCATCTATTGTTCTTGTTCCTAACAATCCTTTGCAGCAACATTTGGAGGATAGCGAGAGTGAAATTTTTAGGAAAGAAAGAGATGAACTTGAGGAAATTTTTCTTCGCCAACCTATTCTCAAGCATGATTTACCGGTGGAAGATTTGGGTACAACACCGCCACCTAAGGAAGATCCTGTTTTTGATTTAAAGCCTTTACACGATAATCTTAAATATGCTCATATTGATGATAAGAAAATATATCCTGTTATTATTAGTTCTAAGCTTTCAGAGTTTGAAGAAGAAAGATTATTGGGAATATTGAAGAAACACCGAGGAGCTATTGGCTACACTCTTGATGATTTGAAGGGGATTTCTCCATCTATTTGCCAACATGCTATTAATATGGAAGATGATGCAAAGCCTGTTGTTGAACCTCAGCGTCGTCTAATTCCGAAGATGAAGGAAGTGGTAAGGAATGAGGTATTACGACTTCTTGAAGCTGGTATTATATATCCTATTGCGTGATAGTAGATGGGTTAGTCCTGTACATTGCGTTCCCAAGAAAGGAGGTATGACTGTTGTGCCTAACGATAATGATGAGCTCATTCCTCAAAGAGTAGTTGTAGGGTATAGAATGTGCATTGATTTTCGAAAAGTTAATAAAGTTACTAAGAAAGATCATTACCCTTTACCATTTATTGATCAAATGCTAGAAAGATTGTCTAAAAATACTCATTTTTGCTTTCTTGATGGATATTCAGGGTTTTCACAAATTGCTTGTTAAAGCTAAAAACCAAGAGAAAACCACCTTTACTTGTCCCTATGGAACTTATGCTTATAGGCGTATGCCTTTTGGTTTATGTAATGCTCACTGCTACCTTTCAAAGATGCATGTCTGCTATTTTTCATGGTTTTTGTGAAAGTATTGTAGAGGTATTCATGGATGATTTTTCCGTTTATGGGAATTCTTTTGATAGTTGCTTGCGAAACCTTGATAAAGTTTTGCGAGAGATGTGAAGAGACTAACCTTGTTCTTAATTGGGAGAAATGCCACTTTATGGTTAATGAAGGAATTGTATTGGGACATAAAATTTCGAGAAAGGTATTGAAGTTGATAGAGCTAAAGTTGAAGCTATTGAGAAGATGCCCTATCCAAGGGATGTTAAAGGTATTCGTAGTGTTCTTGGTCATGCTTGGGTTTTATAGGAGGTTTATTAAAGATTTCTCCAAGATTTCAAAGCCCCTTACTAATCTTCTTCAAAAAGATGTACCATTTGTTTTTGATGATGATTGTAAGGAAGCTTTTGAAACTCTTAAGAAAGCCTTAACAAGCTGCTCCTATAGTTGAACCCCCGATTTGGAATTTACCATTTGAAATTATGTGTGATGCTAGTGATTTTGCTTTGTAGGCGCTTGTTCTTGGACAGCGAGTAGATAAAAAACTGAATGTTATTCATTATGCTAGTAAAACCCTTGATGCTGCTCAAAGAAATTATGCTACAACTGAAAAAGAATTATTAGTTGTAGTCTTTGCTTGTGATAAATTTAGATCTTATATTGTTGATTCAAAAGTTACTATTCATACTGATCATGCTGCAATTAGATACCTTATGACAAAGAAAGATGCTAAGCCGAGGCTTATTAGATGGGTACTTCTGTTGCAAGAATTTGATTTACATATTGTAGATAGGAAAGGTGCTTGATAATCCTGTTGCTGATAATTTGTCTAGATTGGAAAATATTGCTTATGATCCTGTTCCTGTTAATGATAGTTTTCCAAATGAACAATTGGCTGTGATAAAGGTGAGCTCGCGAGACAGGTCCTTGGTATGCTGATTATGCTAACTTTATTGTTTCCAAGTACTTGCCTCCAACCTTTTCAGCTCGAGCAAAGGAGGAAATTCTTTTATGATTTGAGGCATTATTTCCGGGATGACCCACACTTATATAAAGAAGGAGTGGATGGTATTATGCGAAGATGTGTCCCCGAATATGAACAACAAGAGATATTGAGTAAATGTCATGGTAGTGCTTATGGAGGACATCACGCCGGAGAAAGAACCGCGCAAAAGGTTTTGCAATCAGGTTTTTATTGGCCAACTCTCTTCAAAGATGCAAGGAAGTTTATTTTATCCTGTGATGAATGTCAAAGGGTTGGTAATATCTCCAGACGCAATGAAATGCCTATGAATTATACTCTTGTTATTGAACCGTTTGATTGTTGGGGATTTGACTTCATGGGACCTTTTCCCTCTTCAAAAGGTAACACTCATATACTTGTTGCTGTTGATTATGTTACTAAATGGGTGGAAGCCATACCTACAAAAAGTGCTGATGGTGAGACCTCTTTAAAAATGCTTTTAGATATTATTTTTCCTAGATTTGGAGTGCCTAGATATATTATGACTGATGGAGGTTCTCATTTTATTCATGGAGGTTTTAGAAAAACTCTTGCTAAGTATGGTATTAATCATAGAATTGCTTCCGCTTATCATCCTCAAACTAGTGGTCAAGTAGAATTATCAAATAGAGAAATTAAATCTATCTTGCAGAAAACCGTTAATAAATCTAGAAAGAATTGGGCTAGTAAATTGAAAGACGCACTATGGGCTTATAGAACTGCTTATAAAAACCCCATGGGAATGTCACCTTATAAAATGGTTTACGGAAAAGCTTGTCATTTACCTTTAGAGCTAGAACACAAAGCTTATAGGGCTGTTAGAGAATTAAATAAAGATCCTAAACTTGCCGGTGATAAGAGGTTGCTACAATTAAGTTCTCTAGATGAATGGAGAAGTGAAGCTTATGAAAATGCTAAACTCTTTAAAGAAAAAGTTAAGAAATGGCATGATAGAAGGATCATCAAAAGAGAGTTTAATATTGGGGATAAAGTCCTATTGTATCGGTCTCGTCTCGGATTCTTTGCGGGGAAATTACTCTCGAAATGGGAAGGACCATATGTTGTCGAGGAGGTGTATCGCTCAGGAGCAATCAAGATTAGCTCTCTCCAAGGCAATGCTACGCAAGTGGTGAATGGACAAAGACTCAAGCATTATATCTCGGGTGATTCTTATAATGTTGATGTTGATATTATTCAAGTGGAAACACCGGAAGCTTTCATCAAAGGACAAATTGACAGTCCGCCAGAACTCGACTTTGAATAGGTAACAGTACTGGTAATGAAAAGTTCGCGATTTACCTTCCGAACATTATTTTCGCTATTTTTGGAAAATATGAGAAATTACGAGTTCGAAACGGAGTGGAAAGGACGCACGAGGGGGCGCCACCATAGGCCGGCGCGGCCAAGCCTGGGCCCGCGCCGACCTATGGTTTGGCCGCCTCGTCGCCCCTTTCCGACTCTGGTTCGATCTGGTACTTTCCTTTTGTCGAGAAAATTTTTGCTATATAATTCCCCGGACCCCTGGAGGTCCGTATATCGTGTTTTCGACGTGTTTTGTTTCGAGCTGTTTCTGCCAGGATCTGTTTTCAGTTTAGAAGCACCATGGTCTCCAAGAACAAGGGCAAGGAGTTTCCAGATGAAGAAGATCGAGATCTTGGGTGGAAAGAGGAAGACAAGGACGTCAAGGAAGAGGATGAAGAAGAGGTGAAGGAAGATTCGCGCGCACACCCGCGTGCTACTATTGCAAGCATCAAGGTGGTGGACAACACTTTCAGTGCAAACAAGAGCGCAAGAATTCGCACTGGAGGAGCGGTTCCACGTCATTATCTAGCTTCGAAAACATCTCCATCAGGCACTCATCACCCCTTCCGCAATCTAATTTTCAATAATCAAATTGAAGGGACTCCCAAGGCAGCATTGCCTAGCCAGTGGGATATAGATCGCTCTAACACTCGCAGGAGAAAAGGAGCCCGAGGTCTGAAGAGTGGGGAAATAACTCCAAGAGCTGGGACTCGCCATTAGACGGACTCTCTAACCGCGTCGAGCACAATTCAGAGATGATTCGCAATCTCATATACAGGATTGACGAGCTTCAGGAGCTTATTGAGAAGCTTGTCAGGAATTCATCACCACCATCGCCGAAGGAGTAATTCATCATCGGTATTGGCATCCCCTTGGTTTGTTCCAAGCTTGGGGGAGTGCCGCGGTATCACATTATCACTACCTTTTACTTTTATTGTCAAGTAGTGTCATATCATGAATAGGGAAGTTATCGTATAAGATGGGTTGCGTTTGGAAGTATCTCTCTTTTAGTTGTCTATGTATCCCTTGGTGTGAGTTATCGATATGGAATATTAATGAGAAGTCTTATCATTTACATATTGCACATCTTATTTTAGTTTGCAATCTCTATGATTCATCTTGTTGTTAGTATTGGTATCACTTTGGGAGCATTGAATAAATCTATTTGGTTTTGGCAAACTTAGCATTGGTCAATAGCAACAACACTTTGAGTTTTAAATAGAAAAGAGAAATACATGTAGGTGTTTCATTGTCTTTCTTGTTAGCTCATAGCTCATTATTCTGAAGTTAAAATTGTTTGTGCTTACAAGGAAGATGCATGATTGTTTCTATCATATGTATATTTGTTTGTTTCCCTCGACTCTTATGCTTGCTAATTAACCTTGCTAGCCAAAGACCCGTACTTGAGAAGGAATACTTCTCGTGCATCCAAACCTTCAACCAAACCTATGTCATTTGTGTCCACCATACCTACCTATTACATGGTATTTTCTGCCATTCCAAGTAAATACTTCATGTGCTACCTTTAAACAATTCAAAACTTAGTATCTCTTATTTGTGTCAATGTTTCATAGCTCATGAGGAAGTATGTGGTGTTTTATCTTTCAATCTTGTTGGGCAATTTCCACCAATGGACTAGTGGCTTCATCCGCTTATCCAATAATTTTGCAAAAAGAGCTGGCAATGGGATTCCCAGTCCCAAATTAATTAAACTAAATAGACACTCCTCCATGGTATGTGATTGATGGACGGCACCCGAAGGATTCGGTTAGCCATGGCTTGTGTAAGCAAAGGTTGGGGGGAGTGTCATCATCATCATAAAACTAAAATAAAAAGGCACTCCTTCATGGTGTGAGATTGTTGGCAGGCACCCGAGGATTCGGTTAGCCATGGTTTGTGAAAGAAAGGTTGGAAGGAGTGCCACACAAAATGAAAATATTATGGGAGCCGCTCTTAGGAGGTTGTCCGGCAAGGGGGTTAGAGTACCCGCTACCAGTCGTTGACAACAACAAACACCTCTCAAAATATTACTTTTATTATCTCTATATGATTTCAAAACTGAAAGAGCTCTAGCACATGATTTAATCCCTGCTTCCCTCTGCGAAGGGCCTGTCTTTTACTTTATGTTGAGTCAGTAAAACCTATTTCCCTCCATCTCAAGCAAGCATTTGAGTAGTTGTGATCAAACCATTATATTGTGATTTGCTTCATCATGTCTTTTATTCTTCCTTGTTTAGTACAAGTTTTATCTGAATGAATATAGCTTTGCAAGTTATCAATGATTATGAGAAGACCATTATGATTGAGTATGCAAGTTGTGCCTTATAAACTTTAACATGAGAGCGCTGCTCAATAAGATAAATATAATCTATTAATTGTTCTCTGACCAAGAACGAAGTTTGCCATCACCAATTATGATTTCTCATGCACCTTTACTTGTGATTACCTTATACTTGTTTCAATATGAGTTATAAGAGGTTGTTTACTATAATGTCCTGTGTGAATGAATATGATGCTTCTTGTCCGTATTTTATTTATCGACTCTTCACTCCATAAACATGTGGTCTCGTCTATCGAGCTCGGTTTCGCTTGGGGACAAGCGAAGTCTAAGCTTGGGGGAGTTGATACGTCCAATTTGCATCACTATTTTATATCATAATTTGCTGTTATTCATTGATATATTTCATATTGGGACACAATACTTATGTTATTTCATCTATTTTGCATGTTTCATCATTATTGGAGGATCGAACACCGGAGCCGGGATTCTCGCTGGAAAAAGCACCGTCGAACGCAATATTTCGGAAGATCAACTCGTGGAAGGAAATTATACCAAAAATCCTATTTTTCAAGATGACGAAGGAAGCCGGAAGGAGGAGCCAGGGAGGAGCCAGGGTGGGCCCACACCCTAGGGCGGCGCGGCCCAGGCCCTGGCCGCGCCGCCACGTGGTGTGGAGGGCCCACGACCCCTTTCGCCTCCTTTTCTTCGCGAAATCCTTCGTCCCGAAAACCTAAGCCAGAAGAGGTACCTCGCGAAGAGTTACAGCCGCCTCGCGGGGCGGAGAACACCGAGAGAAAAGAGCTCTCCGGCGGGCGGGAATCCGCCGGGAAATTCCCTCCGGGAGGGGGAAATCGACGCCATCGTCACCGCCATCGAGCTGGACATCATCTCCATCACCATCATCATCATCTCCACCATCATCACCGCCATCTCCTCCGCAGCACCTCGTCACCGCCGTAGCAATTTGGGTTTGATCTTGATTGTTTGATAGGGGAAACTCTCCCGGTATCTATTCATACTTGTTGTTGATGCTATTGAGTGAAACCATTGAACCAAGTTCATGTTCAGATTGTTATTCATCATCATATCACCTCCGATCATGTTCCATATGATGTCTCGTGAGTAGTTCGTTTAGTTCTTGAGGACATGGGTGAAGTCTAAATGTTAGTAGTGAACTATGGTTGAGTAATATTCAATGGTGTGATATTTAAGTTGTGGTGTTATTCTTCTAGTGGTGTCATGTGAACGTCGATTACATGACACTTCACCATTTATGGGCCTAGGGGAATGCATCTTGTATTCGTTTGCTAATTGCGGGGTTGCCGGAGTGACGAAACCTAAACCCCCGTTGGTATATCGATGCGGGAGGGATCGCAGGATCTCAGAGTTTAAGGCTGTGGTTAGATTTATTCTTAATTACTTTCTTGTAGTTGCGGATGCTTGCAAGGGGTATAATCACAAGTATGTATTAGTCCTAGGAAGGGCGGTACATTAGCATAGGTTCACCCACACAACACTTATCACAACAATGAAGATTATTTAGCCGTATGTAGCGAAAGCATTAGACTAAAATCCCGTGTGTCCTCGAGAACGTTTGGTCATTATAAGTAAACAAACCGGCTTGTCCTTTGTGCTAAAAAGGATTGGGCCACTCGCTGCAATTGTCATTCTCGCACTTTACATACTCGTACTTTATTCAACTGTTACATCAAAACCCCCTGAATACTTGTCTGTGAGCATTTACAGTGAATCCTTCATCGAAACTGCTTGTCAACACCTTCTTCTCCTCGTTGGGATCGACATTCTTACTTATCGAAGATACTACGATACACCCCCTATACTTGTGGGTCATCACACACAATGGACAAAGCCCGTCGCCCGGCCCGTGCCTCTTCGCAACCTCCACCCCCGAGGGGAGGCGATCTCTAAGCAACTGCCATAAGAAAATCTTCGTCTTACGCGGGATAGGCGCCTTAAAAAGCGGGGCCGTCCAGGGAAGCAGGGGGCCCCTAAACATGGCCCTGTAGGCTGTCCGCACGGAGAACGAGCCGGAAGGCGTTAAGCGCCAAAAAGGCGCATCTAATCCTCCCGGCAGAGCGTCTGGGAGGAGGTTCCGCAGCGAGGCCAGACTCAGGGCCTCTCCCTGGGTGAGACCGCGGCGGAACAAAATAACCCATCAGCGGAAGAAAGATATTAAGGGAGGCTAGGCTAGTTTATGGTTGCTTGGGAGAGCATTTGTCGACCTCTATGCTATGGCGGTCTTGGCATCAAGGATTTGAGGTTGGAAATTCTCACCCTTAGAGCCAGAAGGGAGTGCTAAAACGTACTAACCCAAACAAACCGTGTACTATATTCATGACGATGTTGTGTAATGTTCCTTCATTGTTATATGTAGCAACATCGAGTTGAATGAAAAACATAAAACCTTAGTTGAAGGAAAACACCCTATTAAAACCTTAAACTTCTGCCGCGGCAGAGAAAGGGCCCATTATTTCTCTACCGCGGCAGAGAAACAACCATATTTTAGCGCTTGAGGCGTGGAGGACTTCAGTGAGAGTACTAAAGCTCCTCAACCCAAGCGCTCGAGCCCAGCCACACGAAGACCCTTTAGTCCCGGTTAGCAACACAACCAGGACTAAAGGGTGGGGGTAGGGTTGGCCTTTAGTCCGTGATTGCACAGTCCTGGTTGTGTAACTGGGACTAGTCAGGTACCGACTGGGACTGATGTCCGTTTTTCTACTAGTGAGAGGAGGTTGATTTTGCATTGTTAAAATATAATCATTCCATATGTTTCATATGGCCTAAAGTAAAGCACAAACACCTGCTCGAATTTGTACTTTATCATTTTTCGCGACTCTCGCTAGTCAGTTCTCAAACAAATTGTGATGTTGGTAGGGGAGTGATATTAAAGGTCATGTTGACAATGCTGCCACACATTTTTTGCAAAAGGACAAGATATAAATAAATGTTGTATTAATTAGTCTTGAGCACAAAAACACCATTTTTGACTACCTTGCCGGTTTCTTTTATGCATATGGAAAAAGCATACTATTTTGTATCTGATGCATCATCATGCATGCTTGAGAAAGAAAGAGCTAATTTTCCAATGCTTCGATAAGGCCTCGCATGCTCTCACCTCACACGACACCAAATACAATTAAAGGTTAGCAGTTTAGCGCCGATCAATCGATTAGGATGGTAACTAGAATAATAGAATGACGATGTGGCCGGTGAGTTTGCTTCATCGTACACTAGTAGAAAACCCCCCTTTAGTACCGGTTCCAAAGGGTTTTTAGTACCGGTTTTGGAACCGGTACTAATTATCCGGTACTAAAAGCCTCCCACCTTTAGTACCGGTTCGTGAACCGGTACTAAAGGTGCCTCCATGTGGGCACGGAGGAACCAGTGGGGCTGGAGACCTTTGGTACCGGTTCGTAACACAAACCGGTATTAAAGCCTATTTTGTTTAATTTTTTTCCATTTTTTCTAATTTTTTTTCACACCCTTTTTTCACGGCCTCTTTTTTTTTCTTCAGAATTACTATTATTTCCGTTAGTCTCTAACTACACTTAATCTCTAATCAAATTACTTACCCGTAGTCAAACTTCCCGGTCGGTCACCCATCCTCACACTACTCTCGCACTAGCACGCTTAACTTCCAAGTTCCATACCGTTCCACTTCCAAGTGCTTCGCGCGCATGTATGTGATAATAGTATCATATCAATCCTATTAACATGTTGGTCGATGTCACACTTTTTATCGTTTGAATTCCAAATAATTCTTTTAATAAACAAAAGTAATGATGTAATAATAATGTTGAATAAATAAATAAAATTAACTTTTTAATTTTTATTATTTTTAATTATTTTTAAAAAAATTAATATTTTTTGCAAAACCTAAAACTTGAAAAATTGAAAATCTTATAATTTGATAAAAGTAATAGTAATATGTTAGGACTCAAAAAATCTTATAATTAATATTTTAATTTAAAAAAATAAAAATATATAAAATTCTAAATTTCTGGAAAAAAACTAAAATATTCCTGCTTTCATATTTTCATTTGGAATTTTGAGAATCTAAAAATTGGCTAACCGGGTAAATCCCGGTGAAATCGGATGTAACTTTTTCCCAGGATTTTTTTGATATATTATACGTTTTTTTTCGACGGCGTATGCAAAAGTTATTATGGTTTTACCATTTTTCAAAACTTTTTTGCAAAAAAAGTGAAAATTCAAATTTGTTAATTTTCCCTAATAGTAGGTTGCATAACATACAAGAATCTGAAAACATTTTATTTTTTGAATTTTCTATCATTTTCTTTTCTATTTTACAGTGTCAAAAAAGGCGATCCACGGGGGGGGGGGTGGAGCTGCGTGGGGGAGCAGAAAAGCACGAACCGGTACTAAAGGTGTACCCTTTGACGCGAACCCTTTAGTACCAGTTCGTGTCACGAACCGGTATTAAAGGTCCTTACAAACCGATACTAAAGGTCTGGGCAGTGCAACCGGTACTAATACACCCTTTAGTACCGGTTCGTAAGGGAACCGGTATTTATGGCTTAGATGGATGCCCATTTTTCTACTAGTGGTAACGCCTCGCCGCGCACACAAGCCAGAGGGCATCCGCACTCCAAAAGGCATTGTCAATCAAACAGACAAGTGCGGTACTTAAGTACTCCCTGTAGCTTTCGTCCTCCACGAGTGAACTACCGATAACTCAACTGTTCAGTGTTCACACGACTACCCGACGATACATATGAACCATGGATTATTTGGCCGGGTTTTCTGGGTTCGTACGCTAATAGTGCCTTGTGTTTGTGGAAATGCATGCGCAGGACGTTCCAGCTAACCGAGCTCATCACCCCTCTCTATGATTGATCTTTACCTACTGCTTTCTTTGTTGCCAAATGCCTACTGGCTTGCTTGTTTGTTACTTGCAGCCGTTTCGATCTTCAGCACTCTACTTGCCTTGCCTCCAGCCTTGCTGCTTGTTTAAGAAACGGGCGTGGTATCAGCCAGCCATAGCCAATTGGCTGGATTGTACTTTGCGTGGCAGCTCTCCAGCTCTCCTCCTAACCCATCCATCCTTCCAATGACTGCACTCCAACTAGCCCTGAAAACATGCTCAATGTCTCACGGAGACGGAGCAATGGAGGCTTCGTCGAGCCGACGTCGGCATGCGACAGCAAGTTGACGAGAAGACCTTGTCAATGGACGCCAGGGTGCTAGCCGCCATGTGATAAGCACTTTGCAACGTTCGTAGTTTGCTTGGAGAGCTGGAGGGGACTTACCTGTTGCTTGGGCAGGACAACTTAGGCAGCCTAACTCGGCCTGCCTGTCCCCGTTTCCCAGGTGTAAGCCTGAATATGTACCTGCGTCGTACTGGTATTCATGATTTCCATTCTCAGCTGATCTCCTTTCTCTGTTTAGAGCAAAAGCAGCTCTGAACTAGCACACTCAAAAAGTAAGCAACAAAGAAAGATAAAAATCTATAGAGTGAAAGCAAAGTGCAGCCATCAAAAGGTAGTAACACCGAATGAGTTACCCCTTCGGGAGCGCAAGCTGATCATTCCTTTGATCTCACCAAGAGGTCACTTGATTTATTCGATCTGAGGCAAGCAAGTCCACAACTTTAACTCATGTTGGAGTTTTTCCAACCCTGTCAAGCTAACGGTGACAGGTGAGACCAATGTTACCATCTAGCTTACCTCGGTTTGCTTGCACCAACTCGCTCAATGACCTATGCTTTGACATTATCCGTGGCTTGCAGTACTTCACCAGGGAAACTACTGGCCAAAGGGTAGATAACATTGGCACCCATCATTTTCGTCAAGATTTTGTTCCCCAAAGCCGATGATTTGGGCGAAGAAAAAAAAATCCCCGCTTCACCGTTCCAGATTGTTATGCGAATTTGACTGTCCAAATCACACTTTGCGCAACAAGCAACCTAATACGTGAGTAGTACAAAATTGACATCATTGAACTCAAGTCAATTTATTGCAATTGTGATCTTATGCTCCCTTCATCTATCTATTATCTATTATATACCAAAAACACAATACAGAGATCTAAAATAGAGACAGTACGTTGATCCACATTATTAGAATTATTTTAACTGTTAGATCTATAATTTTAGTGGACAAGATTTAAAGATTTTACGTAACATATAGGAACATATTTTTAGGACATACACCATATGTCAGGTGCCACCTTACGTGGCACAAAAACAAAAGGATTAGTTGGGAGGGCTTACATATACAAGTACCATCATGTGTTCTCCAAAAAAAAAAAAAAAATCACGTGTATTGTACATGGGAAGGGAAAATATAATTAATTTTCCTCTTATAGTATATTAAGCACCATCACGTGACAATTATTGCATGTTGAAGGAAACTTTTAAAACAAATTATATGGCAGTAATATATCTGAAACAAATATAGATTTTAATCAGAATATAGAGTGGCCACAATAATATACATATATAATATCTCTACTACATATATTTTCGAAAAAATTGGATTCCCGCTCTGTTTAAAGCACATACAAGTGGCATGATATAGGGGCATCGGCATATAGGACAACATGCCGAACGCTCCAAAATGGCGATCAACAAAACCTGGCCATCGGCGTAAATGTGGGTATGCGGAGTTTTTTGGGATATAACGTCGGCAAAATATGGTCGCCGGCATACATGTCATTATGTCGAGGCTTCCTGTCGGCAAAACCATAGCGGTCAGCCTACATTCGTACCATGTGGCCCCACAGTTTCACCACCGATGAAAGCGTGACGATGGTAGGTGTATGTCGATGACCACGTTAGAGGTCCTCGACATATATGGTATTTCAAGAGTGGTCCTCGGTATACCTTTTTCTCCTTTTGATTTTAAATATTTCATGTAATTAGTTATGCTTCAAACAGAAGTGGTTCCAACAAATAATATACAATTTTAGAATATAAACCATAATAGCACATCTATCTTTGTATTTAGCCATAGTTTAAAATAGCCGGCTATAGCCTGGCTATAGCCCGCTATAGCCTTTCCCACATGGTGCGGCTAACTGCATTAGCCCGCTAAAAGTTGTCAAATTCCTTAAATAGCCGGCTATAGCCGAGCTATAGCTGTTTTGGGAGGCCGCGGCTATATCCTGTAGCCGGCTATTTTAAACATTAATTTAGGTGACCTATTGAAATATATACTCCGTATAATGTAATGTGGATATCTTCGAAACTATGAGTTGATTTTATGGCATTTGCGAGGGCCACTATGCTGGTTCTTGAAAAAAATGGCTTACATGTTTGAAACAATGTGAAGTTTGACCATGTTTACAAATATTGTCATCAATTATAATGCTCCCTCCGCTCCTAGATATAACATATAGTTTCTGACACGGTAATTAAAGAATGCACTTGGAAGAAAAATTACACCAGATTTAGGAGGGGTTACCCCTGGAAAATTCTCGTGAAAAAATAGAGGAGTTTGCATAAGATAAGAAAATGCAATCAAAACCCTAAAAAAGAGTTGTCCAGAAAAAGTGGTGCAACGCAATAAACCCTATATTCTAAAAAAATCTCCAAAAACCATATGGCTTATATTTAGGAATGGAGGAAGTATTATATAGACATAATGCCAAGATACACTTCATCATGTATCTAATACTATTT
This sequence comes from Lolium rigidum, assembly GCF_022539505.1. Classification (NCBI taxonomy): domain Eukaryota; kingdom Viridiplantae; phylum Streptophyta; class Magnoliopsida; order Poales; family Poaceae; genus Lolium; species Lolium rigidum. Next base: position 245,811,055 of record NC_061511.1, read on the forward strand.
AGTTGGTATTATAGATGTTAATATTTTTTCCCTAGAAACTTGGTATATACCTTCTTCTTAGAAATGGATTTAGCTAGTTTTTTCGATAAAGGAAATATATTAATATCTTACATCTGATCTCTGCAACAACAAGATGTCCAAATATATCGGGATGCACACAACCAAATAACTTGTATATTGATTGTAACGACGGACAATAATTTTTAGCACATGGGTGACATGCACCACATGAACCTCAAAATTCGTAGTAATTTCAAATACTGAAAAAAAACCAAATCCTCCTGGAAACAAAAGATCAAGTATTGTACTCATATAAAAAATGTTTGGGATCGAAATGATTTCCATGGTATCCTGAAAAAAGAAGACAAATTTATAATGAATATAGCATGAATAGTACATGAGCATGGGACTTTTTGATTTTGTCTTTTTTACCTATGATGCAATGATAGTAATTCCCTCGATAAATTATGCAGGTATAATACTTGATTATCTTTGGTTCCCAAAAGTATTTGGATTTTTAAACTTTTTTGAATTACTGTTTTTTATGTATGGGGTGTTTGACACAAATGAACATGAATGTATTTTCCTTGTAACGACATCTCATATTATCCCTCAAAGGAACATCTTATATTGTGAGACTGAGGAAGTAACTGTTAGATTGTCTACCTTAAAAAGTGAAAAAATAAAAAAATACGCATAAATAAATTTGAGGGCATATAATCTAAAAAAAATTGAAATAGAGACATATTATATCTTTGTGCAAAAGGAAATGAAACTAGTAGCGGTAACCGGACGATAGGAGTTGCAAAGCCACATATTAGCTGATGTAGGTAAATCTCTGTCACACTGGAAATATCTGCCGATCATCCTGTGGACCAAGAAGTTCCTAGGATTCGTGGAACTCTTGATGTTCGACTGCCTGGAAGTAGGAGGCAGGAAGCAACTGGAGGATTAAGCAACGCTATAAAACAAATAGAGTTGCAAGGAAAAGCAATTTGTTGGCTGCATGATTACAGGCAGGAGGAAGAAAAAGAAAACCCCCATGATTCTTCTCTCCTAGTAGTATAACACAATAATTAACACGCACAATGCATGCATGTATGATATACCATGATCAACCCAGCGGTCACTCTTCACCGCCGTCGGTTAGCGTACACGATATCACAGGTAAATAAATCTTTCTTGTCAAAAGGTTTTTCAATAAAGAAAATATATTAATATCGAAGATACCAATTACATCTAGTCTTTGTAACAACATAATACTCTAATCGAAGAATGGATGCACATAGCCAAAAAAGAAGAACAAACTAAGAAATAAAAGTTCCGCTACGGTATTCTAGTCCTTGTTGCAATAATAAAACCACCACCAAGACAACATGTAAACTCCAAGCTCTCCAAAAGCGATGCTTCCAAGAATGGAACAGTGCACAAACATCGTTGTCGCCCGATCAAAGATCTTAGGTTTTCACCTTAAAGATCGTCTCTGTTCTCAAAAATAGTGCATTCGACAAGACCATTGCCATGCACAACTAATTAAGATCAAACCTTGGATTTTCACCGTAAAAGTTAAAACTCTGAATTTCACTTGTGATATCGCCCCCACTTGCATACTATTGCGAAATCCGTAACACAAAGCAAGCCCCTCAATAGAGTACAGGTTAGAACCTCCATTGCTAATCCTCAAATTCGGCCTCCATGATATTCTCCGCTTCTGACTTCACCATGGATCAAAATTTCACATGATGGCAACAAAGAACATGGCTTCGTGTCTGCCCCCTCCAGAACCAAGTGGTCGGAATGAAAACATGGGTGCGCACGACCGAATACCACCCAATCCAGCAAACTACATGCATAAGGCGCATTCAGAAGTTCGCCAGCGGAGACTTCCAGAACTCAACACTCTGGTCAAATCAAGAACGATTGACCTCAAGGTAGGTCTTCATATCTTCACACAAGAGAAACCCTAGGACATCCACATTTATTCAAAAACCACGCCAGTAGCCCCCACGTCATCAGTCAATACCCAAGGAGACGACGAAGTGACGGGTCGAAGAGGAGACCGAGGAGACACACGGACACTAGACAGCTTCCCACTTCGCACCACACAAGCGTGGCCACCTGTTGCGGTCAGAAACCCACCGGCGAGCAGCGACGGGCAACACAGTAGAGCCGGGAGGCTCCCAGGACTGCGGCTGGCCCTGGTCCCTCCGAGCGACGGCCCGCAAAGACTTGGCACGCACGTCCGATGCTGGTGCAAGAGCGTGCCACCTGACCTATACCTGGTCAGGAAGGTGATGGATTTTCCTCGCTTAGTTTCCTGCATGGCATACACGTAAACATTAAATACGAGCCTCGATCGGCTCTCAGGTTATCCTGTGAATCGGCTCAAGGAGCCGATCCACCCATGATTCGTACGAGGTGTACGATCAGATGGTGGTCCTGCTTGATCAAAATAAAGCTAAAACGACCTACTACGATTTCGGGTTTTCACCACATAATCGGAACATCCTACGCGTGATTGAGCCTGGCGGCCACGCACGATGATCGTAAGCCGACCCTAGACAAGGCCTAAAAACCAACATGAGGTTGATCCCCGGAACATCCTGTCTAGGGCTAGCAAACTACACCCTACGCACCACTGGATCCTTCAACCCGTTTGTAAGGCCTAACTATGCAGATATTAAACTAATCCTTGAAGAACAAGGAGCAATCATAACGGATCGGATCTACTAAATAATGATCAAGCGGGGTGCCGCCCTTACACCTAAGATAGGTGTAAGGGCGGCTAGATGTCTAAGGGTTGCACGGACGAAAGCATATGATACTATGAAACAATGCTAACCCTAACACATCTATGATAACTACGTTGATCGCCATCAACAAGGCTTCAGCACGAGCAACGCATGAACAACGAATAAACGCGTACTACCTAGATCGCAAGATGCGATCTAGGCAGCATGATGCTTACCCGGAAGAAACCCTCGAGATAAGGGAGTTGGCGATGCGCCTAGATTGGTTTGTGGTGAACGTGATTGTTGTTTATTTCATAAACCCTAGATACATATTTATAGTCCGTAGACTTTCTAACGTGGGAATAATCCCCACCGTGCACGAGCCAAACCCTATCTAACCAACACGTATCCTACTATATTACAGATACACGGGCAAACTAGCCCAAACTTTGCATATAAGGCCGATTCATGTATTTCTTCCATGTATATTCTTCAAGCCCATCTTCAATCGCGGCCCACCTCTGATCCGGTCAAATTCTGGTGATAACACATGCCCCCTGGTTTTGGAAATGACAATTCCAAAATCACTCTGCTTTTCCTTCGTTGGGTCATGTCGTGGCGTCTTGCCTCCTTGATTTCATCACCAATCTAAAAACCCCTCTTATTAATGAAGGAGTGCTTCCACTTAATTTTGCCGATAGTCAAAGTCAAACACTCCCCGAAAGAGCTGATGGCATCACATCAGTCTCTACGATAAAACAAGAGTAAGGCCAACCTAATTGCTCCTCCAAACGGTAACCTGCGACCTCCGTCTGAGAAAGCAAACTCAGATCCCCAAATCGCCGCCCAAGCAGCTCCACGAATCTCAGATCTCAACCGCGCCGTCCCAATTCCTCAGCGCATCAAATGGCGGAATCATCCAACATCAACGCCATGGTCTCCGGTCTGAAGGTAATCCTCAACCGCCTCCTCGCCATTCGAATCAATGTTAGGATTAAACAGCAAACACCTGAATTAATGTCCTATTCCGTTATCAATTTTAGGTTTCAGACATCCTGTTGCCGCACCCTTCTCTCCCAAACTCTATGTGTGTTGGCCCTCGTTCTTCCGAGAGTCCCGCTCACCTAATCTCATGCGAGGCCAATAGAATCCCCTTCGTGAATCAGAATTTAGATCTGACTTCCTGGGCCGACTTCCTGTGAGCCTGGCCTAATCCTCCCGAAGGTTGGGTGGCATGGTACAGCAGAGTGTCTAAAACACACTATGCTACCTGGGACACGATAGGGATAGCCGATGCCTTGTCATTATCACTGTCTCCTCTTGAAAAGAATGAGAACATCCTGAAAACCATCGGCTACTTTTGGTCTGATGCACTGAATTGCTTCATGTTCGGCCATGGCCCCATGACGCCAACTCTGCTGGACGTGGCCATGATCACGAGCCCGGACATTGCATCCTCTAGCCCCTCTCGCCTTTAAATTGCCAAAGGTCCCTTTCACCCTTTCCTCTAAAACAGAGTGTACAAGCCGGGGCGCCTACCTCGTGCGTTATATGAAAACCAAAGGCCCCGTGACGTAAAGAGAGCACACGGCCTTCTTGAACTTCCGGTCTGGAACACTTCATATTTTGTGGTCCTTCACTTGCCCCAACCAAGAATTACCTTTCCCCGGCCTATGAGCTCGCCAAAGGTACTCAACTTGGCCTCGGAAAATCTGCTCCTTGGAGAGGTCTATCGATCTCTTCAACCGATGTCCGTCAAACTGTTCTCCCAAAAGACAGTTAAAACAGGAGGCCCCTGGTGGTTTATTCAGTTATGGGCTCAGCTGTACTTTCAAAACCAGATCCCAAACTTCCCCCGTCTGGCCGCCTGCACCTTCCCGTATGCAAATGGGAAGGATATCCGATGCACAAGCTATGGTCAAGCTCTGTATAGTCTCCCGAGCGCAAGAGTTGATCCCCAAGGAAGCAAGCGAGAGTGGTTCAAGATTTTCTTCCAAGGCATGGACAACCCCCTGTTCTTTCCCTATACTGAATCGGAAAACTTTGAGAATCCAGTCTCCTTCCGATTAGACAGCCTTGCCGATGACGCTAGCACCCGGCATTTGTACTCCATCATGATCCGTCCTTGCTTTCTCCCAGTTGGTATGAGTACCTCAAACAGGATCATCAAGCCTGGTTATGAGTCTTACCAACCGGTGGTAGTAGCCCGGCAGCTTGGTCTCGGGCAAGTGCCCCCACACTTCTTTCTCCACCACTCGACGGCAAGCGAGCTGAACTGCCTGACATTCTTACTGGCCAAAGATGCTATACCTTCTTTGACGCTCTGGCCATTCCAATTCCTCATAACCTCTTTTTCACCACCACTACCGATGGTTTCGAGAATTGGTGGTCCATGTGGAAGACCCACGCCTTCAGAAGAGCTCTAGGACCATTGCTGAAGCAACTTGATGCCGACTATGACGTTCCTGCACACCAGGTACCATTCCACATAAATTACTCGCAATGGCTCATGATGATTGTCTCAGTAACTCCGACTCTATTTCTTGGCAGCAACAGGATGGCCCAGAGCCCACGCAAACCGATGGCTCCCCCTTCAAGTTCCTTCCACCAGCCCCGGTAGTTCTCTTCTGCCAGAGCTCACCCACTTGAAGAAAATCATAATGCAGAGCCAGCCGATTTCACCGAAATCGGCTTCCAAAAATAAAGCATCTTCGGGGCCCGTTGCCCCCCGAGCCTCAATCCAGGTGAGGAAGGCAGTGAGGAAAGTAGCTGCCAGAAAGACCCTGAAGCGCAAAGCTCCTGTCCAAGCAAGCTTGCATGTAAGCTGACTCGTGCCTCGACCAAATTCATCTGCCTTCCCAGTCTTCCCAGTCTTTTGTAACATGGTTGTACCTCTTCTTACAGACTTCCACTGAAGAGAACTCCAGCGAGGAAGCACAGTCCAGCCCAAGGGACTCCACCACGAGCGATTCCGGGAGATCCACCACACGAGCCGGACGGACTCGCCGGCGTCGGCTTCTAGGAAAAGGTCGACTCCCGAGCCTCGCCGACCTTCAAGCTCCGATCAAAACAGGGTCACGCGTGAAGCGTCGATGCGTCAAAAGGGCTCGCAAAGACCCACGAGTTTCCTCGCCAAGCCAGGAGGTTTCAAATGTAATTACTTCAACAACTCATATTCCATGCTGTCCCGTTGCTACTTGGATCGGCTCACCATTTCTTTTGCAGACTAATGGGACCTCTAGCGGGGACGTTGAAGAGGTACCGATGCCATCCGCCACGCTAGACCTAACCACCTCGACGAGCGTGGCTGACCAAGTGGCTAACTCCGGCCAAGTCCACCGAAAAGCCGATTGTCACAACATCGGCTGCTCTTCCTTCTTTGGGAGAGGTACGCTCCACTCTCTCGGCTCTACCCTTTTCTTTGTTGTATGCTCATACTGCTCTTGTTCGTCTGTCAGGGTTGTGACCTTTCAAGCTTGCTGACGTTCGATCCCGACTCCATCGAGCTAGCCACTTCCAAAGCAGGTGAAGAGCCAAGCCCTAGCACGGTCCATGGTTCACTCCAACGCCTCAAGGTTTTGCTCTCCTCCTCAGTTGAAACCCTGGTCGAAAACCCCGAGGCAGTCAAGGGCATCCTCGAAGACATCCAGCCCCATCTCCCGGTGACACTCGCGGGTTAAGCTTTGGCCAGCTGTGACTTTGTCGGTCTTCAGGTCAAGGGTGCAGTCGGCTCGTCAAAGAATTATTCTTCGTCGCGCCCAGCTTCCGTTGAGAGCCGATATTGCAGACAAGTGTCAACGGCTCAATGATGTCTATGGGAGCTTCTATTCTTGTAGACAGTGTTGGGCCTCCAAGAGCAGAGGTTTGTAGAACAGCAGCAAGTTTTCCATAAGTGGATTACCCAAGGTTTATCGATCTCAGGGAGGAAGAGGTCAAAGATATCCCTCTCATGCAACCCTGCAACCACAAAGCAAGAAGTCTCTTGTGTCCCCAACACACCTAATAGGTGTACTAGTTCGGCGAAGAGATAGTGAAATACGAGTGGTATGAATATATATGAGCAGTAGCAACGGCACCGGAAAAGTGCTTTGCCCGGGACGAGTAAACAAGCGGTAGTAACGCAGCAGTAGTAACGCGATAAAACGGTAAACAAGCAGCGATAGCGATATTTAGGAACAAGGCCTAGGGATTAGACTTTCACTAGTGGACACTCTCAACGTTGATCACATAACGGAATAGATAAATGCATACTCTACACTCTTGTTGGATGATGAACACATTGCGTAGGATTACACGAACCCTCAATGCCGGAGTTAACAAGCTCCACAATTCAATGTTCATATTTAAATAACCTTAGAGTGCATGAAAGATCAATTCGACTAAACCAAGTACTAACATAGCATGCACACTTGTCACCTTCATGCTATGTAGGAGGAATAGATCACATTAATACCATCATAGCAATAGTTAACTTCATAATCTACAAGAGATCATAATCATAGAATACGCCAAGTACTAACACGGATGCACACACTTGTCACCATTACACCGTGCGGGAGGAATAAAACTACTTTAATAACATTGCTAGAGTAGCACATAGATAAATTGTGATACAAAATACATTGCAATCATAAAGAGATATGAATAAGCACTTCACTATGCCATTCATAACGGTTGAATAAGTATTCGTGAAATATAGCCTAAGAGACCCACACGGTGCACACACTGTCACCTTTACACACGTGGGACAAGGAGTCTCCGGAGATCACATGAGTAAAATTCACTTGACTCGCATAATGACATCTAGATTACAAGCATCATCATATGAATCTCAATCATGTAAGGCAGCTCATGAGATTATTATATTGAAGTACATAGGAGAGAGATGAACCACATAGCTACCGGTACAGCCCCGAGCCTCGATGGAGAACTACTCCCTCCTCATGGGAGCGAGCAGCGGTGATGAAGATGGCGGTGGAGATGGCAGCGGTGTCGATGGAGAAGCCTTCCGGGGGCACTTCCCCGCTCCGGCAGGGTGCCGAAACGGAGACTCCTGTCCCCGGATCTTGGCTTCGCGATGGCGGCGGCTGCGGAAGGTTTTCCGTATCGTGGTTCTTCGTCTCGGGGTTTTCGCGACGGAGGCTTTAAATAGGCGGAAGGGCAGCCTCGGAGGGGGCTCGGGGGGCCCACACCATAGGGCAGCGCGGCCCCCTCCGGCCGCGCCGGGTGTGGTGTGGGGCCCCCGAGGCTTCCCTACGGCGCCTCTCGGGTGTTCCGGAAGGCTCCGGGAAAAATAGGGACTCGGGTCTTGATTTCGTCCAATTCCGAGAATATTTCTTTACTAGGATTTCGGAACCAAAAACAGCGAGAAAACGAGAGCTGGCACTTCGGCATCTTGTTAATAGGTTAGTTCCGGAAAATGCACGAATATGACATAAAGTGTGCATAAAACATGTAGGTATCATCAATAATATGGCATGGATCATAAGAAATTATCGATACGTCGGAGACGTATCAAGCATCCCCAAGCTTAGTTCCGCTCGTCCCGAGCGAGTAAAACGATAACAAAGATAATTTCGAAGTGACATGCCATCATAACCTTGATCATACTATTTGTAAACATATGTAGTGGATGCAGCGATCAAAACAATGGTAATGACATGAGTAAACAAGTGAATCATAAGGCAAAGACTTTTCATGAATAGTACTTCAAGACAAGCATCAATAAGTCTTGCATAAGAGTTAACTCATAAAGCAATAAATCAAAGTAAAGGTATTGAAGCAACACAAAGGAAGATCAAGTTTCAGCGGTTGCCTTCAACTTGTAACATGTATATCTCATGGATAATTGTCAACATAGAGTAATATAACAAGTGCAATATGCAAGTATGTAGGAATCAATGCACGAGTTCACACAAGTGTTTGCTTCTTGAGGTGGAGAGAGATAGGTGAACTGACTCAACATAAACGTAAAAAGAATGGTCCTTCAAAGAGGAAAGCATCGATTGCTATATTTGTGCTAGAGCTTTTATTTTGAAAACATGAAACAATTTTGTCAACGGTAGTAATAAAGCATATGAGTTATGTAAATTATATCTTACAAGTTGCAAGCCTCATGCATAGTATACTAATAGTGCCCGCACCTTGTCCTAATTAGCTTGGACTACCGGATCTTTGCAATGCACATGTTTTAACCAAGTGTCACAATGGGGTACCTCCATGCCGCTCTGTACAAAGGTCTAAGGAGAAAGCTCGCATTTTGGATTTCTCGCTTTTGATTATTCTCAACTTAGACATCCATACCGGGACAACATGGACAACAGATAATGGACTCCTCTTTAATGCATAAGCATGTGGCAACAATTATTATTCTCATATGAGATTGAGGATGTGTGTCCAAAACTGAAACTTCCACCATGATTCATGGCTTTAGTTAGCGGCCCAATGTTCTTCTCTAACAATATGCATGCTCCAACCATTAAGGTGGTAGATATCTCTTACTTCAGACAAGACGGACATGCATAGAAACTCACATGATATTCAACAAAGAATAGTTGATGGCGTCCCCAGAAACATGGTTATCGCACAACAAGCAACTTAATAAGAGATAAAGTGCATAAGTACATATTCAATACCACAATAGTTTTTAAGCTATTTGTCCCATGAGCTATATATTGCAAAGGTGAATGATGGAATTTTAAAGGTAGCACTCAAGCAATTTACTTTGAAATGGCGGAGAAATACCATGTAGTAGGTAGGTATGGTGGACACAAATGGCATAGTGGTTGGCTCAAGGATTTGGATGCATGAGAAGTATTCCCTCTCGATACAAGGTTTAGGCTAGCAAGGTTATTTGAAACAAACACAAGGATGAACGGTGCAGCAAAACTCACATAAAATAAATATTGTAAACATTATAAGACTCTACACCGTCTTCCTTGTTGTTCAAAACTCAATACTAGATATTATCTAGACTCTAGAGAAACCAAATATGCAAACCAAATTAGCAAGCTCTAAGTGTTTCTTCATTAATGGGTGCAAAGTATATGATGCAAGAGCTTAAACATGAGCACAACAATTGCCAAGTATCAAATTATCCAAGACATTTTAGAATTACTACATGTAGCATTTTCCAATTCCAACCATATAACAATTTAACGAAGAAGAAACTTCGCCATGAATACTATGAGTAGAGCCTAAGGACATACTTGTCCATATGCTACAGCGGAGCGTGTCTCTCTCCCATAAAGTGAATACTAGGATCCATTTTATTCAAACAAAACAAAAAAACAAAAACAAACCGACGCTCCAAGCAAAGTGCATAAGATGTGACGGAATAAAAATATAGTTTCAGGGGAGGAACCTGATAATGTTGTCGATGAAGAAGGGGATGCCTTGGGCATCCCCAAGCTTAGACGCTTGAGTCTTCTTAGAATATGCAGGGTGAACCACCGGGGCATCCCCAAGCTTAGAGCTTTCACTCTCCTTGATCATATTGCATCATACTCCTCTCTTGATCCTTGAAAACTTCCTCCACACCAAACTCGAAACAACTCATTAGAGGGTTAGTGCATAATAAAAATTAACATGTTTAGAGGTGACACAATCATTCTTAACACTTCTGGACATTGCATAAAGCTACTGGACATTAATGGATCAAAGAAATTCATCCAACATAGCAAGAGGCAATGCAAAATAAAAGGCAGAATCTGTCAAAACAGAACAGTCCGTAAAGATGGATTTTATTAGGCCACCAGACTTGCTCAAATGAAAATTCTCAAATTGAATGAAAGTTGCGTACATATCTGAGGATCATGCACGTAAATTGGCTTAATTTTCTGAGCTATCTACAGGGAGGTAGACTCAGATTCGTGACAGCAAAGAAATCTGGAACTGCGCAGTAATCCAAATCTAGTACTCCCTCCGGTCCATATTAATTGACTCTAATGTGGATGTATCTAGACACATTTTAGTTCTAGATACATCCATATTGAAGTCAATTAATATGAATCGGAGGGAGTACTTACTTTACTATCAAAGACTTTACTTGGCACAACAAAACTCAAAACTAAGATAAGGAGAGGTTGCTACAGTAGTAAACAACTTCCAAGACTCAAATATAAAACAAAAATACTGTAGCAAAATAACACATGGGTTATCTCCCAAGAAGTTCTTTCTTTATAGCCGTTAAGATGGGCTCGGCAGTTTTAATGATGCATTCGCAAGAAATAGTAGTTGAAGCAAAAGAGAGCATCAAGAGGCAAATTCAAAACACATTTAAGTCTAACATGCTTCCTATGCATAGGAATCTTGTAAATAAACAAGTTCAAGAAGCATAATGCAACAAGCATAGAAAAACTAGACAAGCTCAACTTCAAGATTTTAAGCATATAGAGAGGTGTTTTAGTAACATGAAAATTTCTACCACCATATTTTCCTCTCTCATAATAACTTTCAGTAGTGTCCTGAGAAAACTCAACAATATAACCATCACATAAAGCTTTCTTATCATGAGTCTCATGCATAAAATTATTACTCTCCACATAAGCATAATCAATTTTATTAGTAATAGCGGGAGCAAATTCAACAAAGTAGCTATCATTATTATTCTCATCAAGTGTAGGAGGCATAGTATAATCACAATAAAATTTACTCTCCATAGTAGGTTGTACCAAAAGACCACTATTATAATCATCATAAATAGGAGGCAAAGTATCATCAAAGAAAATTTTCTCCTCAATGCTTGGGGGACTAAAAAGATCATGAAAACCAGCTTCCCCAAGCTTAGAACTTTCTATATTATTATCAACAATGGTGTTCAAAGCGTTCATACTAATATTACTACCAACGATGCAAATAAGATTCCATAGGTTTTTAATTTTCGCATCAAACAATCCATGTTTTAAATCAGGAAATAGAATAAGAAGCTCATTGTTGTCCATTATGCCAAACTAGTGTAAACAAGAAACAAAAAGATGCAATTGCAGGATCTAAAGGAAATAGCTTCGAGCACAAACACAATGGCGCCAGAAAAGTACTGTTACCTGGAACCAGAGTATGAGTGCCTTTTTAGCTTTCCTCCCCGACAACGGCGCCAGAAAAGTGCTTGATGTCTACGGGAACTTCTATTCTTGTAGACAGTGTTGGGCCTCCAAGAGCAGAGGTTTGTAGAACAGCAGCAAGTTTCCCTTAAGTGGATTACCCAAGGTTTATCGATCTCAGGGAGGAAGAGGTCAAAGATATCCCTCTCATGCAACCCTGCAACCACAAAGCAAGAAGTCTCTTGTGTCCCCAACACACCTAATAGGTGTACTAGTTCGGCGAAGAGATAGTGAAATACGAGGTGGTATGAATATATATGAGCAGTAGCAACGGCACCGGAAAAGTGCTTTGCCCGGGACGAGTAAACAAGCGGTAGTAACGCGAGCAGTAGTAACGCAAGTAAAACAAGTAAACAAGCAGCGATAGCGATATTTAGGAACAAGGCCTAGGGATTAGACTTTCACTAGTGGACACTCTCAACGTTGATCACACAACAGAATAGATAAATGCATACTCTACACTCTTGTTGGATGATGAACACATTGCGTAGGATTACACGAACCCTCAATGCCGGAGTTAACAAGCTCCACAATTCAATGTTCATATTTAAATAACCTTAGAGTGCATGAAAGATCAATTTGACTAAACCAAGTACTAACATAGCATGCACACTTCGTCACCTTCATGCTATGTAGGAGGAATAGATCACATTAATACCATCATAGCAATAGTTAACTTCATAATCTACAAGAGATCATAATCATAGCATACGCCAAGTACTAACACGGATGCACACAATGTCACCATTACACCGTGCAGGAGGAATAAAACTACTTTAATAACATTGCTAGAGTAGCACATAGATAAATTGTGATACAAAATACATTGCAATCATAAAGAGATATGAATAAGCACTTCACTATGCCATTCATAACGGTGAATAAGTATTCGTGAAATATAGCCTAAGAGACCCACACGGTGCACACACTTGTCACCTTTACACACGTGGGACAAGGAGTCTCCGGAGATCACATGAGTAAAATTCACTTGACTAGCATAATGACATCTAGATTACAAGCATCATCATATGAATCTCAATCATGTAAGGCAGCTCATGAGATTATTGTATTGAAGTACATAGGACAGAGATGAACCACATAGCTACCGGTACAGCCCCGAGCCTCGATGGAGAACTACTCCCTCCTCATGGGAGCAGCAGCGGTTGACATAGGCATCCCAAATGGGCCTGCCGAATATAGTACCCGGGGTTTATTGAAGGCCCACTACCCGAAGAATAAGAAGGTTCGGAAGCCCAAGATGTATTTAAGGAAAAGATAGAGTTGTAATAGGAAGTGTTATTTGTAATTTGGCGGGATGAGTTAGAAACCTTCCCGGACTCTGTAACTTGTACAAAACGAAACCCTCGGCTCCACCTCTTATATAAAGGGGGAGTCGAGGGGCGAAGAGATCATCGAATCATTGTCTGCAAACCCTAGTTTTCATATTCGTCGAGTACTTTTCGGCTGAAACCTTCGAGATCTACTTGCCCTCTACTTCTAACTAAACCCTAGCCTACAATCCATAGGCATTGACAAGTTAATCCCTTGTCAATTGGCGCCGTCCGTGGGAATTAGAGGCGTAAGGATCTGATCTCGATGGCACGTTCAAGATCTTCGACATCGTCAACCGGAAGCAACACTATGGATCGAGGTAAACGGATCGCTACTGGTCCTGTTGATTTTGTTCCTCACCCACCCTCCCGTTTGGATGCATATGCGTATCTGGCGGAGCCCTTGGAGATGACGTTCGGAAGGTTCCACTTTCGCGTCGGGAAGGAAGGATCGTATCGTGTCGAAATTCCGATTTCGTCGGGATCGTCGGCGGTCGATTCTGAATTTTCAAGCTATGCATCATCAAGCGAGTCGAGAAGAAGAAACTTCGGCAACACGCTACGTCAACATCGAGCAAGAGAGAAACTCGCCAAGATCTTCGAGCAATGCATCGTCCGAGTCATCTGCGGACTCATATATAAGCGATGGCTCAAGCGATGTCGACGATTGCGACTTCCTCGACAAATCTCTCACGGTGGGCAAGGTCTTCATCAATCCCAACAACGATGTCACCAAACCCAACATAGATCCGAGTACAAAATATCATCGGATTTATGCTATCGAAGATCAAGAGGAAACATCGGAGGCTTTCGACCAATTGGGAAATCCTTTTGTCGATCCCTCGGATCTAAGGAGAGGTATGGGCACTAAATATGTCGGGCCCACACCACGCGTCGAGTCCAACTTCCACGGGCAGCACTGGGATAGAGCGGCAAAAGCCATAGATGGTTCGAGAACCAATGACGACAACAGCTACGGCTCAAGAGCTGCAAGCTTATCAATATATGCTCGCACGAACTGCCCGAGAAATAGAAAAACGGACGGCTGAGTTGAACGGGAGAAAGGCGGCAGCTTACGCATCCGGCGGGGAGAAGGGCAGATCTAAGTGGACGAGTCTAGAATTTCGGGTGATAGCCACGGGGAGGCTCGGAACGAGAGGAAGATCAAGGCTACAACACATACCCGAAGCGAGACGAGAGAGTACTTGGTTCAAAACCTCGACATGTCCTTTATGTCGATAGATACAAGAGGAAATATTATCCCTAGGACACCGGAAGCTGGGTATATGGCGACACAAGCTTACATCCTCGCATCCAAGCCACCCCCGGGAGATCCAAGAGAAACATTATACAACATGGCATTGGCAGGAGTTGGAGCTATGGGGACGGCGTTCGTAGCAACGCCTCCCGAAGGAACGGCAAGGCAAAATAGTCCACGACCTGCGGCGGTAACGGCGGCAGCTCCGGAAGGACCAAGTGGAGCAAGAGACACGGGAGTGCAAGCAAGGGTCGACGAGCAAGGCAAAGCGAGAAGAGATCATCGGCGGTCCCGGAGCTTAATGACGAGGATATGTGCGGTCTACCGTGCTTCACGAGAAGAGTCCGAAAAACTCGAGTCCCCTCGGGATTCAAGTTACCCGATCACTTCAAAAAGTTCGACGGCCTGCAAGACCCGGAGGAGCGGCTAATTGATTACCTCGAGACGGTAAAGCTAGCTGGAGGAACTAGAGCAACAGCCATGCAAAGTATTCGGGTGCACTTAAGTGGAGCCGCACGATCTTGGATCAAAAAACTTGCGCCGGGATCCATCGACAGTCGGGAAAGTTTCGAGGACGTATTCGTCAAGAACTTCAGGTCCACATGCAAAAAACCTGCGTCGTTAGAAGAGCTGAGGGCATGTCGACAAAAGCCGGATGAGTCAATGAGAAAATATATCCAAAGGTGGAACATCATAAAAAACTCGGCGAGAAAATATATCGACGAGAGAGCAATAGATGCGTTTGTCGCGGGAATTAGGCGTGGAGATTTTGTCGAGGATTTGGGAAGGACCAATCCAAAAACGAGTATCCGCGTTGATGGAAATAGCAAATAAATGGGCGGACGGAGAAGACGCTGTCCACAATAAACGACACGGGTCGCCGAGAGGAGGACCGTGGTCGAAATTATCGATCAAGGCGACGATTTCCTCGACGGTACCGGAACTACGACGCCCCGGGGCAAATCTCGGCTGGATTCCGAGCCAACGCAGGAGGAAACAACGAGAGATGATTATCAGAGAAGCAATGAGCAGCGAAGCGATAATAGGGACGACTCCCGCAACAGACAAAATAGTGGGCCAAGGTTTTCAAGACCTTTTGTGTCCCCCGAGGAAATGCTGAACGGACCGTGCCAGATGCACTTTTTCCTCGACGACAACGGGAAAAGACGGTCGGGACACTGCGGAAAGAGCGTCGAAATTTTCGGGCAATGTTCGGATGCGCGAGAAAATGCTCACGCTCGAGCAGCACGAGAGAAATCCTCGGGAGCCCGGGAGCGAAGTTCACCTACCGCCACCTCCCGCGATTACGAGAGGACAATCGACACCGGCTCGGAATAGCGGCAGCACTTGCACCACCACCCTATGTTGATCCTAACTCCAACGGAGCGGTGTCGATGATTCGGAAGGGAAGGCCATCCAATAGAGCTCAAAAAGTAATCTCGCGACAGGTGTTCATGGCGGAGAAAATGCCTCCACCAACGAGTTGAGTACCTCAATTGGTCGGGGCAAGACATCGGCTTCACCATAGCGGACCACCCGCAGCAAGTTCCTCGACCGGGGCGGTCGGCACTCATTACGCCGGCGGTTATCGCGAGGATTTGACGTTTCTCGAGTATTCATAGATGGTGGCAGCGGCTTAAACCTCATGTATGCGGATACATTGAGGAAGATGAACATATCCTTAGCAAACCTGAAGCCAACGGACACAAGGTTCCACGGCATCACACCGGAGAAACCAAGTTACCCATTGGGGAAGATCAACCTCGACGTTCGGTTTGGAACCCGAGAAAATTATAGAATCGAGAAGCTGGAGTTTGAAGTCGTGGATTTCCCATCGCGAGTACCACGCTTTGTTGGGACGACCAGCATACGCTAGATTTATGGCAGTACCACACTATACATACCTGTTATGGAGATTGCACTGGACCCAAGGGACCAATCACGGTCAAAGGGAGTTTTGCCTTAGGCGATAAGTGCGACAAGGATTTCCATCGGTTATCGAAACCTTCGGGATGCAAGCGGAATACTTGGCGTCGAAGAGCATGAGCTGATTACGACGTATTGCCGGACGTCGGAAGGCCAAATAAAGAATCAACTTTCAACACGAGAGAAAAATTCTAAGGAGGTGCGGATTCACCCGACGGATCCAAAAAGACGACATCCATTGCAAACAACATGGATATCGCATAGGAAAGCGCGCTCGTCGAGTTCCTCCGTGAGAGCTGGAAAATCTTCGCATGGTGTCCAGCTGACATGCCGGGAGTACCCGGGGAACTTGCCGAGCACCACCTAAATTTGGATCCAACAGCGAAACCAATCAAACAACCTTTGCGGCGTTTTCGGAACCAAACCGCAAAGCCATGCTATCAGAAATAAATCGACTAGAGGAAGCTGGTTTTATCGAGAGAGATATCTACGGAAGCCACATGGGTAGCTAACCCGGTGATGGTGCCGAAGAAAAACACGACAGTCCTTCGCATGTGCGTCGACTTTACGTGTCTCAACAAACATTGCCCTAAGGATCACTTTCCCCTCCCAAGGATCGATCAAATTATCGACTCCACGGCAGGTTGTGAACGTCTTTCCTTTTTGGATGCATACTCTGGTTATAACCAGATCAGATTAAAAGAAGATGATGAAGCCAAAACAGCGTTTATTACACCTTACGGCGTGTTTTGCTACAAGACAATGCCCTTCGGTCTAAAAAATGCGGGAGCAACATATCAGAGGATGATGCAGAAGTGTTTAGCAACACAGATTGGGAAAAACGTGCAAGTATACATCGATGATGTCGTCATAACATCAAAAAAGGGAACAACGCTGATCGAGGATCTCAAAGAAACTTTTGACAACCTCGACAAATTCTGCCTCAAGGCTGAACCCGACGAAGTGTTCTTTTGGCGTCCCGGCGGGAGAACTTACGGGGTTTCTAGTTTCAGCAAGAGGGATTGAAGCAAATCCCGACAAAATACAAGCCATAGTAACAATGAGGAAGCCAACGAAGTTGAAGGAAATACGGCGACTAGCTGGGCGAGTCGCGGCTTTGAGCGGATTCGTCGCCGAGGTTAGGAGAAAAAGCGTTACCATTTTATGCGGCGATAAAACAAGGAGATAAATTCCGGTGGAACGAAGAAGCCGATAGAGCTTTCGAGGATGCTGAAGCGAAAAATCTCGACACCACCAATCCTGGTAGCTCCAAAGGAAAAGGAACCTCTCTGCTTGTATATTGCAGCTACACCCCAAGTGGTTAGCACGGTGTTAGTTGTCGAAAGAGAAGAAGAAGGGAAAATCCATGGAGTGCAGCGACCGGTATACTTCGTGAGCGAAGTCTTGTCGCCCTCAAAACAAAGGTACCCTCGGTACCAAAAGCTAGCATATGGAGTGTTCACGACGGCACGAAAATTGCGTCACTATTTTTCGGCACACCCGATCATAGTGGTCAATGAAGCTCCTTTGTCAAACATACTTGAACAACCCGGAAGCCACGGGTCGTGTCTCCCTTTGGGGAATAGAACTTTCCCCTCGGGACATCACGTACGAAAAAAGAAAAGCAATAAAGTCGCAAATACTACCGGACTTCATCGCGAGTGGATGGAGTTGCAAAATACGGGACCCCCGGATTTATCGAGAACCTGGACTATGAACTTCGATGGGTCCAAGAGGCTAGAAGGGGCTGGCGCGGGAGTAGTACTCATATCACACGAAGGCGACAAGTTGAAGTACATCCTTCGGATGACGTTCCCTAACGCATCTAACAATGAAGCGGAATATGAGGCTCTCATACACGGGATGAAGATGGCGAAAGCACTGCGGAGCAACTCGACTAAAAATCTTTGGCGACTCACGGTTGGTAGCTCGGCAAGTTATGAACCAATGTGACGCGAGTCAATGATAGCATGATGGCATACAAGGAGGTGTACAATGAGCTCGAGAAATTGTTCGATGGATGCGAAGTAAATCATATTAGCAGATTGAGCAACGACGAAGCCGACGTTCTTGCAAACATCGGGTCGCGGTGCCTTGCGGTCCCACCAGGTGTATTTTGGGAGGAGATAACAGAGAGATCCACTGAGACGACAAAATCAAAAAAGAAGGAGAAGAAACCCTCGGGGGCTATCAAGGAGAAGCAAGAGGAAGAAGAAGAAGAGCAAGACCTGGTCCTAGTAATACAGATACCATGGATGCAGCCATACATATCATATATCCTCGGGAAAGAAATACCAGATGATCCAGTTGAGGCAAGGCGAGTAATTCGACGCTCCAAAGCTTTCACGGTGGTTAAGGGAGAATTATATAAGCGAAGTATTTCAGGCGTCTTGCAAAGGTGCGTTACACCCGAAGAAGGAAGAATAATTCTAAAGGACGTACATGAAGGAATATGTGGCCACCACGCAAGTAGTCGAGCTATCGCAGCCAAGGTTTTTCGGGCAGGATTCTGCTTGGTTGACGGCAATAGAGGACGCTAAGGACATAGTACGAACTTGCGACGCGTGTCAAAGGTTTGCCGCAAAACCTCACTCTCCGGCGGCGAGCTAGCACCAATACCTTTGTCATGGCCCTTTGCACAATGGGGACTCGACATGGTAGGCAAGTTACACAAATCGTCGCCGGGAGGAAAGGAATACATGCTAGTAGCTGTCGACAAATTCACAAAGTGGATAGAAGCGAAGCCGATAAATTCACCGGACGGAGCATACTGCGGTAAAATTCATAAAAGACCTCGTCTTCAGATTTGGAGTGCCCCACGGCATCGTCACGGACAACGGCGGCAACTTCACGTCCAATGAATTCAAAGACTATTGCGAAGAGGTGGGTATCAAGCTGAACTTTGCATCGGTTGCACATCCTCAAACCAATGGGCAAGTCGAGAAAGCCAATGGCATCATACTGCAATGGCATCAAGAAGCGCTTGTTAGGACCACTAGAAAAAGCTCGACATACCTGGCACTGAGGAACTACCAAGTGTGTTGTGGAGCATCCGAACAACTCCAAATACAGCGACACGGGAAACTCCGTTTTTACGGTACATGGAGCGAAGCGGTATTGCCAATCGAGATAGAGCACAACTCTCCACGTGTCGCGGAGTATGACGAAGAAACGTCGAGAAAAGCGCTAGAAGATGATGTGGACGCACTTGATGAAGCTCGAGATGAAGTATTGTCTCGAGTAACCAAATATCAACGGGACTTGAAGAATTACCACGGTCGACGTTTGCGGCCAAGATCTTTTCAGGTGGGCGACCTAGTTCTTCGGCTCACGCAAAAAAGTCATGAAAAACTCGAGTCACCATGGCTCGGCCCTTACATCGTCACGGAAGTAATCGGAGGAGGAGCATACGGGATAAAGGACAAGAAGACGGGGGTGGAGGAGCCAAACCCCTGGAACGTGGCGCAACTCGGGCGGTTCTACGCCTAGAGTCGAAATATAGTCCTTGTAAAACTTCAATGTCTTGAAACGCCCGCGAGTTTTCGGACGCACTCTTTTCCTTTTTCGGGGCACCGAGTGGGGCCGGAGAAGGTTTTTAATGAGGCGGGCTCGCGGTGCTGCAATATAATAAAGATAGTGGCTATATCACCTTTTTCTTTATCAACGTGACCAAAGTCATCGCTCCGACGAATTTCAATATAGTTCATCGATAAAAGAAGAAAAAAACCTTGCCTTGGTATTCAAATACCTCGTGAGTCAATAAAAATACAAAATAGTACTCAGTAAAAGCTCGGGGGCTCATATTTGCCTTCAATATATAAATGCCTTGGTCCACAACCTCGCAAATATACAAATATAGTAAAAAGTCACCGAAACACTCGGGGGCTAGACAAACATAGAAATATAATGGTTGCTTTACAATATAGTCATGGACTACAAAGAAGAAATTTCTACAAGAAGAAAATAACTAGTCTTGATTCAGTATGTCATCAAGAGTAACTGCTGTTCTCTTCGGGAGCAGCACCAAGAAAATCGGCATAATGGCCATCGGCAAAAAAGTCGGCATCCATCCGAAGAAGGTCCTCAATCATTTCTTCGGCTATAGGTGTAACCTTCGTGTTAATCCTATCAACACCAACTCTCAGACGTTTTACCTTTTGATGAACCCTCTCGACAACTTGGGCAAGGTCAAGCTTCGAGTGGCGGATCTGGAGCATGATAAGAGCAAATGCGGCACCGGCTACCGGTTGTGCTTTGACAAAATCGTGGATACTTGCGAGCATCCTTGAACCTTTCCATCAATTCGGGAAGAGTTTTTGGTTGGACATTCCGAGGAAACATGGAGTTGTAAACCATGGATAAGGTTTTGGTACGAAGTGAAGGAAATCACGGGTTTGAGAGGTACGATCCTGAAATCCGGTAATTTGGCGGGTCCTCTCCGGAGTGGCCCAAAACAAAGAACCATGGTCCAAGGAAAGATTGACAAGGAGGTTTGTCCTAGTGTTTACCCTCTCTTCCTCGGCGGCGGCATCAATAAAGGCACCTATCAACACAACGAAGGGACAACCTTTAGAAGACAATAGCATGAAGATGAAAGATATCACAAGACGAGACAAACATACCCGACATATACGCACGGCTTCATTCATTAACTCGAGCATGAAATTTTCTCGAGTGACCGCTTTTCGGCTTCGAAACGGCAATCTCCTTAGCGGCCACAGCCTCGCGGGCTTGCTGAAGGGCAACTTTTCGGCTTCAGATGATTTACGAGACTGCTCCATCATCACAAGTGTTTGCTTTTTCGCATACTGAAGTTGCTGTCGAAGCTCATCCAATTCTTGCGACAAGGTATTATTGACAGGTGCAGTATCAGAAACAGTTCTCTTCGCGCGGAAAGAAGGCGAAGCATTGGAAGGAGTAGGAGTTGGAGTGTAGTTATCAAATATCAACTGAAATTTAAACGGGACAACATCAAATAACGAGGCAAAGATAGAGTTCTTCATTAATATCTCGGGAATAATTACAAGGGTACTACGGTGGAGCTAAGGAAATACGTGTCGCCAAATGACTACTTTGGCGACATGAGCAAAAGAAGCAAAAGAAAAACGAGAGGCATGCAACTAGACCTCCGGCCTTGACGAACTAGGGGTCGACGTTGGCTTGATCCCGAGATATGCCAAGATTTTCTTCGTATTGGGCTTGGCCGCCTTCATCGGTGACTTCCACCTCGGCTGCTCTATCGATCGGTGTCGCCAACCTTCGTCCGGTCGAGAGTCTGCGGCTGTCGGCAACCGAGCAACGGTATTTTCAACGGCCACCTTCATATTCTCATGGCGCATCTTCAGCCCAAGATTTTACGATGTATTGAAAAGCTTGGCAAGGTCAAGGAAAGTCGAAGGCTCCTCTTTCTTCGGGAAGAAGTAGGGGAACAACGCCGACAAAGCCCCACGGCATTGGCCACGCCTTCACGAATCTCGCGTCCATGGAGCTCCAAAAGAGAAAGTGCGTCAAGGAGAGAGTCATTGACGGGATTCTCCGAGATCATAATCTTGGCCTGTTTGGGCTGACACACGAGACAACATATTAGTCGAAAACCAAGACACGGGAAATGCAACAAAATAGAAGAAATTGAGGATATTACTCGGCGTACGTCGACATTGCGACTTCAAACGCTTGATGACCCCCTGCTCACGAGCAGCACTGTGCGATTTTACTGCTCATGTAAGGCAGATTCAGCATCTTTGAGCCTTTGCTGCAATTCTTCGACACTAGCGGCCTTTGCTTTAGCATCATCAGCTTCAGCTTTAGCTTCGCTAGCGGCAAGCTCAGCCTTCTTACGAGCCGTTTCACTTTGCTCGAGTTTTCGAGCAAGTGTCTCGGCACGTTGGTTAGCCTCCGCAAGTTTTTCGTTGAGATGTGGAAAAGAAAGATCAAAAACGGCGACGAGGCGGCATGAGTAAAAAACGAGGAAAAAAGGGGCGAGTATCAAAGTCGTTACCTTCGGCTCTGCTGGCATACTCGCGGTACCCAATAAATTGGGACCCGATGCGGATAAGATCCTTGATCATAGGCTGTCAAAGAAGAAGAAAAGAAGGGGAAAAACTTCGGCATTACAAAAAGTAAGGCTCCATAAAAGCAAAAAAGAGTAAAGATGGATCTCGATAAACTTACATCATCCAAGAGCTGCGACGAATAGCTGCTCGGTTGAGGAGGAGGCTCAACGATCATTTCAACCCTTGCCCTTTTTGGCGAAGGGACAAGGGGGCTCGATGGTGGAGTAGTAGTGACGACGTTTTGTTGGGGAGGCGATGTTTCATCTCCTTCAACTAACGTGTACGAAACAAGCACGGTACGTGACGTGCTTGGTCCGAGGAGCTACGTCAGTAACTGGTACTTCTTCCTCATCACTAGTGAACAAAAATCGACAGTACAAAAAGCAAGACAAAGTTAAATCTTTCGAGTACATAAAAAAGAGGAGGAGAGATAAAATTGACTTACGAGCTGATGAGGGACTCAAAATAAGGATCATAAGCTGCCTTCGGATCAAAGGAACAACTTCTTCAGCCTTAGAAATGCCGGAATCCTCGACTTCGGTCCTTTTCCTTTTGTTCTTTGGAGAAACGGCGGGAGGAAGGGATTCGGTCGATTCAACGGCTTCGGACTCAACCTCTCTCTCATGAGAAGCCGCAGATTTGTGAGAACCCGCGACTTCACTTCCGGGAACGAGAAGAGCCTTGAGTATCTTCGGCAACAATACCCATTTCTTCGACTTCTCCATCCTCGGGAAGAGGAGGAAGGGAAGCCATAGTAGGGTGATTCTACAACAAAATAGCGGCGAGAGAGAAAAATAGCGAGATATTAATACAATGAGATGCGGGAAAAATTCAGAACAAGATAAAAAATTCGAGAAGGCAAAATACCTCGGGGAGAGGATTAGTGGAGCTGTAGGGTTCCACGCGACAAGAGGAAGGAATAGGATCCTTCTTACTCAGCGAGGTAATTCTTCGAACAAGCTTCTCCAAGTCCTTCACAGAAAGATCATTGGAGAGCCTATTGGCGTCATTGGCACCGGAATACGTCCAAAGGGGATTTTTGCGAGCACTGAAGAGGCTGCACTCTAATCCTAAGAAAATAGGCTGTGATTTGGACACCGGACAACTCTTTTCCTCGAGTATTTTGGAGCTGATGAACACGAGTCATAAGAGCTTCGTCGCCTTTCTCTCTTCTTCGGAAGCTTCGGCGTCCCGGGAGTGGCGGCGTTGAATCTTCGCGTTTCCGTCGAAGGGAACTATGTTGTGTTCCACGGAGTTGGCGCTTTCTTCGTGTATATAGAGCCACCTCTTGCGCCATCCTTGGACAGAGTCGGGAAATTTGACGTCGAAATAATCGACATCGGTTCGGACACGGATAACTACGCCACCTATGTTGTAGGTGGCGTGGTGGCGCCATTACGGCGAAGGCAGAAAATGCGTTTCCGAGAGAGCCCAATTGGGAGCAACTCCAAGAAAGCATTCGCAAAGTGTGATAAAAATAGAAATGTGAAGAATGGAATTGGGGGTCAGGCTGGTGCGGTTGAATCCCATAGACAAAGAGAAGACCGCGGAGGAAATCATGGATTGGGGTAGAGAGGCCGCGGATAAGATGATCAACAAAACTAACCCGATACTCCATTGGAGGCTTGGGATAGCTTTCTTCATCGGGAAAGCGGATGGCGTCTTCCTTCTTCATCGGGCCAAGCCTTTTCATCAGGTTGGCGTCTTGGTTGGAGATTTTGGATCTCTCCCACTCAAGATCTTCGGCGGCCATCGCGGACTGCGGAGTCGTTGTGGCGAGTCAAACGCGCACGCGGTGGCATCCACGGCGGCGGATTGAGCAATGTATGCGAGAGCGGGAAATCGGCGAAGATTGGGCGCGGGGGAAGATTTGCGAAGAGGAACGGGTGAGCGGCGCAAGCAAGGGATGAACGGAGGTTGAAGACAGGTTTATATAAGAATTGGGTGAAGCGAGTGTGCCGTTGGATGAGGAAATCGTGTGGTGAGAATTGATCTTCTAGATTACAAGGGCAAAAAAGTATTTTTCTTGGGATAGGCGTTACCGTACGTGCGCCGAGAAAAAGCGGAGGACGTGTGTCCCCCACTTGCACGACGTGTCAACATGGTGGGAACGATGGACCCACAAAGCGAGAAAAATATCGACCATTGATAGAGTTGAAGAAAATTTGACAAGGGAAAATATGTCGACAAGAGAAAGGAGAATGGCGACGAGGATAAGTTATTTGAATGCATCGGGAGCCTTTGGTCGGAAACAAGTTTTTGCCCAAATGCTCGGGGGCTACTTCGAAAAAAGTAAAATTTCGACAATGGCAAATATAGAAAATGTTGAGCCTACAGTCAAGCACAAGTTCTTGGCTGTAGCCTCGGGGGCTACTCCCATCAGGAGCGCTGTTCGCGCACCCGACAAATATAAAAAAAAAAAAAAAAATAGAGAAAAAAGAAAGAGAGAAGAAGGAGGAAAGAATATCAGGAGATAATGGCAATATAGCGACAAGGTGGACTAAAATGTTGAGCCTACAACCAAGCACAAGTTCTTGGCTGTAGCCTCGGGGGCTACTCCCATCGGGAACGCTGTTCGCGTGCCCGATGAAATTAACAAAGGAAAAATAGAACAAGCAAGAGAGTATATTTCGAGTTATCATTAACTCTCCATATACTCCCATCGGGAGAGCAATATAAGTCATATTTGACTCGATAAAATGTGCCATTCCAACAGCCGGAAAAGCACTCGACAATATATTCTCAGAACGCCGAAGTTGCGATCAATTTCTGAATGCCGCAAAATTGCGAAGGTAAGACCCCAGACCTATTCTGCTGGGCGTGGCATCGCCGAAGACTGCGCTACTGCTACTTTTATCCGTATCAACGGATACGAAGAAAAATCCTAACGGACGCGTTAGGTACTCGATAAATTTAGCTGGGACTCGACGGAATGGTAAGACCTTAAGCGGCGCTGTCGAAGTTTACACCGGTATCCCGAAATCATGTCCGGGGACGTGATTTTGAAGTAGGTTTTTGCGGATTGCCACTAGAGCGGTTAACTAGTACACTGATCCGTCGGATGAACTAGCCCCAACTACCAATATCCCTGTACAATATAGAATTTTATGAGAAAAAGTATAAAAGTTAGAGCTTTCGAGTAAAAATAAACGGTGGAGATTTTCCACGATTCTACGATTCAAGCAAAATCTCGGGGGCTACTTGACATAGGCATCCCAAATGGGCACTGCCGAATATAGTACCCGGGGTTTATTGAAGGCCCACTACCCGAAGAATAAGAAGGTTCGGAAGCCCAAGATGTATTTAAGGAAAAGATAGAGTTGTAATAGGAAGTGTTATTTGTAATTTGGCGGGATGAGTTAGAAACCTTCCCGGACTCTGTAATCCTTGTATAGCACGAATCCCTCGGCTCCACCTATATAAAGGGGGAGTCGAGGGACGAAAGATCATCGAATCATTGTACGCAAACCCTAGTTTTCATATTCGTCGAGTACTTTTCGGCTGAAACCTTCGAGATCTACTTGCCCTCTACTTCTAACTAAACCCTAGCCTACAATCCATAGGCATTGACAAGTTAATCCCTTGTCGGCGGTGATGAAGATGGCGGTGAAGATGGCAGCGGTGTCGATGGAGAAGCCTTCCGGGGGCACTTCCCCGCTCCGGCAGGGTGCCGGAACAGAGACTCCTGTCCCCCAGATCTTGGCTTCGCGATGGCGGCGGCTCTGGAAGGTTTTCCGTATCGTCCTTCTTCGTCTCAGGGTTTTCGCGACGGAGACTTTTTATAGGCGGAAGGGCAGCCTCGGAGGGGGCCTGGGGGGCCCACACCATAGGGCGGCGCGGCCCCCCCTCTGGCCGCGCCAGGGTGTGGTGTGGGGCCCCCAGGGCTTCCCTCTGGCGGCTCTCGGGTGTTCTGGAAGGCTCCGGGAAAAATAGGGACCTGGGTCTTAATTTCGTCCAATTCCGAGAATATTTCTTTACTAGGATTTCCGGAACCAAAAACAGCGGAAAACGACAACTGGCACTTCGGCATCTTGTTAATAGGTTAGTTCCAGAAAATGCACGAATATGACATAAAGTGTGCATAAAACATGTAGGTATCATCAATAATATGGCATGGATCATAAGAAATTATCGATACGTCGGAGACGTATCACTCAACGAGAAGAAGGCTGCTTTAGATGCCAAAACCGACACTTCTACCAATAGTGCCGAACTCGAGATCCTGCGCAAGGAACTGGAGGACCTCGAAAAGAGGGTCAGGGAGACCAAGCAACTTATCCAAGACAAGGAAACCCTCATTGCTCGCTCTCAAGAGGAAGCAAAAGGCCTCACAGCCGATCCGAAGACCGATCTGGCTGAAATTCGTGCCCTGAGCAGTCAGCTGGTGACGGGCAAAGACGAGGACGACGAGGCTGAGATCGCCGAGGTGGATCGAATCCGTGCCGACGCCCTTCACGCTCTCAACGCGTTTCTTCAGTAGGGCCTCTTTGTGCAAACTGATAAATGTTTTGCTAAACTTGTCTAAAGTCGACGGCCGTGCATCGGCTTTTTACATTCTGAAGTCGGTGTCTGTGCATCGGCTATAATTTGCATGTACTGATTTTTTTTTTACTGGCCGATCTTTCCATCGGCCCCCCAATATCTGGCCGATCTTTCCATTGGCCCCCAATATTTCACTGCACATGTATCGCACATGTTCATCTAATTAGGTGCCCCCCGAGCCGAATCTGCCAGGTAACTGCGGATATCGGCTCTGTAGTTAGCCAAGGCACTGTATTTGAAAGTCGGCTCTGATAGGTCCAAAGTTGACTTCTTTCAGCTCATCAGCCGATGTAAACCTGTTGCCCGTCAGATCGACGTTGAACACAGGCAGAACGTATGGCGAGGATAATTTTGGCCGATTGCTGGGATCGGCCTCCATGTTGATTGAATCGCTCAATGAAGGTTTTGCAACATTCGTCCATAGATTTTTGGGAAGTGTCGGAGCCGATCGCGTGGAACGGCTTCCTCCTTGTCCTCGTTATGAGAGTAGCTGCCCTCGCCTATGTCCTTACCAGGGTGGCGCCCAAGTCCTACCATGTTGATGTTGAACGAGAATCTTGGCTGGCACCTCCCAGGGTACGTGCACTCCACCATGTCAACGGCGTATGCCGGTGAATTCGGCACTTCTGGTGCTGCCAACGCGAATGGCAGCGGCGGTCGGGACTGGAGTGGCAT
Organism: Lolium rigidum; assembly: GCF_022539505.1. Classification (NCBI taxonomy): domain Eukaryota; kingdom Viridiplantae; phylum Streptophyta; class Magnoliopsida; order Poales; family Poaceae; genus Lolium; species Lolium rigidum. Next base: position 245,838,673 of record NC_061511.1, read on the forward strand.
CTCTCCTTGGTGAGTCCCTAGAGCTGGTCCTGACGGAGAGTACTGATGCCTCATGATTTCCTGGATCACCCGAAGAGCGACACGCTCCAAAGTGTTCACCAGGCTCTCAGAGTGGCGGTGCAGCGAATGAGCTACCATGAAGTTAATCTCCTGACGCATGGACCTGGTGCGTTCTTCTGACGGGGCGGACATGTCCACTCCATCGAGCGCGCCTTCAGGTGAGAACCCTTTCCACATGATGTCGTGTGAGCGGGTTCTGTGAAAAGAGCCGATGAGGTCGGCTTCGAGGATCGCTTTGACCTCGTCATGCTTCTTCTTGAGCTCCTCGGTCAGATCCTCGTACGTGACTGGAGTGCCTTCCGCCATCTCAAATGTAGATGGCGATGCGGTTGATGTCGAAGACTGTCCCACCGGGCGTGCCAGAATGTGTTGCGGTCAGAAACCCACCGGCGAGCAGCGACGGGCAACACAGTAGAGCCGGGAGGCTCCCAGGACTGCGGCTGGCCCTGGTCCCTCCGAGCGACGGCCCGCAAAGACTCGGCACGCACGTCCGATGCTGGTGCAAGGGCGTGCCACCTTGATACGTCTCCGACGTATCTATAATTTCTTATGTTCCATGCCACATTATTGATGATATCTACATGTTTTGTACACATTATATGTCATATTTATGCGTTTTCCGAAACTAACCTATTGACGAGATGCCGAAGGGCCAGTTCCTGTTTTCTGCTGTTTTTGGTTCCAGAAATCCTAGTAAGGAAATATTCTCGGAATCGCACGAAATCAAGACCCAGCATCCTATTTTTCCACGAAGCTTCCAGAACAGCAGAGAGTCGCCAGAGGGGGGCCACTGGGCCCCCAGATGATAGGCCCTGGCCGCGCCGCCTTATGGTGCCACCGCCTCGTCGCCCCTCCGACTCCGCCTCTTCGCCTATATAAAGGTCCCAGACCTAAAACACGAGACGAAAAACCACGGTACGAGAAACCTTCCAGAGCCGCCGCCATCGCGAAGCCAAGATCTGGGGGACAGGAGTCTCTGTTCCGGCACCCTGCCGGGGCGGGGAAGTGCCCCCGGAAGGCTTCTCCATCGACACCACCGCCATCTTCATCAACGCTGCTGTCTCCCATGAGGAGGGAGTAGTTCTCCATCGAGGCTCGGGGCTGTACCGGTAGCTATGTGGTTAATCTCTCTCCTATGTGCTTCAATACAATAATCTCATGAGCTGCCTTACATGATTGAGATTCATATGATGATGCTTGTAATCTAGATGTCATTATGCTAGTCAAGTGAGTTTTACTTATGTGATCTCCGGAGACTCCTTGTCCCACGTGTGTAAAGGTGACGGTGTGTGCACCGTGTGGGTCTCTTAGGCTATATTTCACAGAATACTTATTCACTGTTATGAATGGCGTAGTGAAGCGCTTATTTATATCTCTTTATGATTGCAATGTGTTTTGTATCACAATTTATCTATGTGCTACTCTAGTGATGTTATTAAAGTAGTTTTATTCCTCCTGCACGGTGTAATGGTGACAGTGTGTGCATCCGTGTTAGTACTTGCACTACTAGGAAAAGCCTTATTAGTGGCGCACCACTTTTAGCTATCAGTGGCGCACTAGTGGTGCGCCACTGTTATCACGCCACTGCTAAGTATTAGCAGTGGCGCACCTCTAGTGCGCCATTGTTATGTCACGTGCCAGTGGCGCACCACTAATAGCCAAATAGTGCGCCACCGCTACGCTCCTAAGTGCGCCACTAGGACATCAGGGATGTGCGCCACTACCTACTAAATGATTGGATATAAATTGACCACGTGGGCCTGGTGGCAGGTGCTAGATCTGAATTCTTTTTGTTTTTGAAATGGCTAGATCTGAATCTTGACACGTCCAACAAAAACAACATTTATTTATTCTACTATAACAAATCAGAGGTATTACATGTTATAGGACCCAGATAAAAATAACCAGAGTTACTAAATTTTGCAGCTAGCACCCTAAGAAAAAAACATAAAAAGCAATCCAATCCTTGGACGCGGTGGGCGATGTCGTCGATCTGGTCAACGCCGGTGGAGTCTTGGCCGTCGTCTCCGTCGCCAACCGCGCCGACCCTGTGCCTCTGCCCGTGGAGGACAACGCCGCCGCGACCCTGTCCGCGTCCGACGAAGGCAAGCAGGTGGAGAGGGCCTTGGGGGTGAGGAGGCAGCAGGTGGAGAGGACCTCCTTCGGGTAGGTGGCGTGGCCGGCGTTCTCGGTGGTGCTGTAGGGCAGCTCGGCCCCGGTGGTGACCACGGCGCCGTCGACGAGGATGTCGTCGTGGGCGTAGGCGACGAGCATCGCCCAAGACTTGAGACGGTACGACGTCGGGCCGCCTGCTCTGGTCGGAGACGGAACGGCGTCACCTCGCGCCGCCGCGGCCACCTCCTGTCGTCGCAGATCGACGCGGATCCAAGCTCGCCGGCTGTGGAGATCCCATCCCGCCACCGCGCAGATGAGGTTGAGAGGCGTGGTGGATTGAGAGCCGCGGCCACCTCCTGTCGTCGCAGATCGACGCGGATCCAAGCTCGCCGGCTGTGGAGATCCCATCCCGCCATCGCGCAGATGAGATTGAGAGGTGTGGTGGTTTGGGGAAGAGATAGGGATGTGGTGCGGCTCCGCCGTGTGGTGGTTTGGGGAATAGAAAGAGAGTAGGGTGGTGCGCTGCGTGGGTGCGTCTGCGGGACTTTGGGTGGTGCGCTGCGTGGGTGCGGTGTAGGGTCTTGAGGACATGTGCGGTGCCTGCAGCAACATAGTGGCGCAGCTTGATAGAGTGCGCTATTGCAATATACAGCGAGTGGCGCACCTCCCGGTAGTGCGCTATAGCTAGACGAGATAGCAATGGCGCACCTCTATGCGAGTGCGCCACTACTAAGTTGAGGGAGGGAGGTGGAATCTGGTCGCCCTTTAGGGATGGCGCACCCCTTAAGCAGTGCGCCACTGCTATATTTTTACTAGTGGAGCACCATTTTTTGGTGCGCCACTGCTAACTAGTAGTGGCGCACTACTTTTGAGGTGCGCCACTGACACCCTTCTTACGGCTAGGCCTTTTCCTAGTAGTGCTTAAATCATCGGGATTAGGTTACGCTCGGGACGATTGCATCTCATACTATGCATTATAGCATTTTTGCCAGTTCTTTAAACATTGTCCTTACCGGACGATGATGGTATTTCAGCATTTGGAGTTCTCACGTATCGAAGCTTTTGCCCGCATAATCTTGCAGTCAAGAAAGGCAAGTTCATCGCTTGCTCATGTCATTTGATTATTTTTATCAAACTATATGCAAAGTACTATACTTATCACTCATGCATTGAAAAGCAAAGTATTATTTTACAATTATGAATATGACTATGTGGTGGGCAATGGAACCATGGTATGTGTTGATATGGTGGAGGTTCCATTGCAATGGGTTATATCACCCTAGGATTAATTACCAATGCCGTCCAGTTGATTCTAGCGCCGTACATATCGCGTTATCCATAAGATCTATAATGGCTGCGGGGAAGTCAGTCGTATCTTTTCCCTTCTGCACGCCAACGGATTGGTAGAGCCGGCGGGGTGTTGGAGGCACTGCCGTAGGTTGGGATGGCCTTTAAATCCCCATCCATTAGTGATGATGGCTCTACGATCTATGAAGGATTGTCCAAATTACACCATGAGTAAAGCCGTATTATCGGGGGAAGTCTACTGGAGGTGTGCGGGTGGACAAAAGGGTGGGTTTGCAGTCGCGGAGAAGGCAGTGATTGGCTTGGATCTTATACTGGGCCTCACATCAAAGGAAGTGTGGACGAGCTGAGGACATACTCTCAGCCGGCAACATGGTTAAGATCTCTTGTGGGGTAAAGTAACGCACCTCTGCAGAGGGTATCAAGAATTGTGACTGTCACTCCCTGTTCCGGGAAGGAAGCTGCGAACGCGGCAGGAAAGGAACTCCACGAAGTTCTGTTCAACTCCGTGAAGACTGACGGGCATAGTTTTCAGAATAAAATAAACCTTTTGAAGAAATGTTTATGAAAACTTGCATTGGCCTATGACTTTCTGGTCTATGGCTGTAGCTAGTGCATGATACACTTATTTCCTAATATGAACTTGCTGAGTACGCTCGTACTCATTCTATCTCGTTTGAACCCCCTTCTTAGAGCAATGCACCAAAGGAGAAACTACCGTGGAACTCGAAGACAAAGGAGTCAACTGCAACAAGATGAAGAATCCAATCAAAGAAGTCAATGGAGTCAACTCCTGCATCAGTTATAATGGAAACCTAGACTAGTAATAGAAGGGAATCTTTCCCTAATCCTAGCACCTAAGTAGCTAGATTTCTATAGCAAGCCAAGTAGCTCTTGAACTTGAGTTAGCAATAAGATAGATTACGAGTCGTTCTTCTGGAGCTTTATTTGAAGTTTTACCTCACTGTAAAGTAGGAGGTTGTGTGGATCTTATGTAAACTGTTCGTGTATACTTCTATAGACATACCTTGGACTCGCATATGTTTCTGTTGTACCACTCTGAGAGATGTAATATGGGTGGAACGGTGTTTCACTTGTGTTATGTCAACGACTTGTGTACTACACCATGCAGTGGTACGCTAGGTCATCACACGGACGAATACAAGTGCGAGAGTGAGTCACTTTTTCCATATTGGGTGGAGCGTCGGGAGCTGATGACACATTTTCGGTACATCAATTTCAATTGGGTCCCAAGGTCTCAGAATACCGACGCCAATGATCTCGCACAGATGGCGTCAGGATATAAGGACATGCCGACGGGACGAAGTTCGGTACAGCTTCCTGGAACAGGATGATTGGAGAACCGATATCTTCAATTATTTGAAGGATTCGGCTCGGGGGGCACCCAAAAGGATAAGATACAAGGCTATGAAATATGTCCTTATAGGAGATGACATGTTCTACAGGACGTTGGAAGGGTTACTACTCAAATGCCTGGGACCAACTGAGTCTAATCGGCTCTTCCATGAGGTGCATGAAGGCGCCTGTGGAACTCACCAATCGGCCCATAAGATGAAGTGGTTAATTAGGCGATCAGGGTTTTATTGGCCTACCATGCTGGAGGATTGCTTCAAGTACTACAAGGGATGCCAAGCGTGTCAGATATTCGGGAAAATCCAGATGGTACCCGCATCAGCGATGAAGCCCATCATCAAACCTTGGCCATTTCGAGGTTGGGGCATGGATATGATCGGAAAAATACATCCTCCGTCAAGCAAGAACCACGAGTGGATTCTGGCCATTACAGATTATTTCACCAAATGGGTGGAGGCCGTTCCCATGAAGAAAGTAAAATCGGAAGATGTCATCCAATTTGTCAAAGAACATGTCATTCACAGGTTCGGGATTCCCCAAACCATCACGACCGATGGAGGTTCGGTCTTTGTCTCTAAAGAATTCAGAAAGTTCTGCGATGACATGGGGATTAAGCTGATCCGATCATCTCCATACTATGCTCAAGCCAACGGGCAAGCCGAAGCATCCAATCAAAGCTTGATCAAGCTGATTAAGAGGAAGATTGACGAGAACCCTAGGGTGTGGCATGAGACGTTGTCATAAGCTTTGTGGGCCTATCGCATGTCATGCCATGGAGCTATAAAGACTTCGCCGTACCAGCTTGTCTACGGGCAGGAGGCCGTATTGCCTTGGGAAATTACGGCTGGATCGAGACGTGTCACATTTTAGAATGATCTGACGCCGGAAGAGTATGCAACCCTGATGAGTGACACTATTGAGGATGCAACGGAACTTAGACTTTGGTCGTTGGAGAAGATTAAAGAGAACAAAGCCAGGGTAGCTCGGGCATACAATAAGAAGGTGAGACCAAAGGAGTTTCAAGTTGGTGATCTAGTATGGGAAGCCGTGTTGCCACTAGGAACCGGGGATAAAGCATATGGCAAATGGTCTCCTGATTGGCACGGTCCTTACAAAGTCATCCGAGTTACGAAGGGCAATGCCTACATGCTTGAACAGTTGGATGGTGTGAAGTTCCCAGTGGCCGTCAATGGCCAGCATCTCAAGAAGTATTTCCCAAGCATGTGGGATGATGAGCAGTAAGATAGGGAGGCCGATTTAAAATCGGCCAGTAAGATGGGCAGTGAGATATGGAGGCCGATTTAGAATCGGCCAGTAAAAAAAACAAAGCCGATGCGCAGACATCGACTTAAGAAAACGTGTGGAGACAACAGTATGCGTACAGCCGATGCACGGGCATCGACTTCAGAATAATAAAAGCCGATGCATTGCCATCGACTCTAGAGGAACAAGTTCAATTAAGCAGGTTAACATATCGGTTTCAAACCAGAAATCATGATATTTGGGATGAATCTCCTAATAATTTGATGAGGAGTTCAAGACCTGTTGGACCGTGTGGATAGGCAACGGCGTGGCCTCAAAGTGCGTTTATAGTACAAGCCGATGCCCTGCCATCGGCTCTCTGTACAGCGACTTCGTTCGACGATCGACATGTTGGCAAGAAAGCAAGATTGATTGGGGAATATTTTCTTCATTAATAGTGGAATTTCTTACAAAGAAAGAGCCGATTGCTCGAGGAAGAAAGAACAAAAGCCGACTACTACTACTAGTCCCTAATCTAAGGGCCGTTTCTGCCCTCGTCGTCGTCGTCGCTTCCGCCGGCGCAGCTGCTGATAAGCTCCTCATCGCTACTCCCGTAGCCTTCTACCGGGGCCTCGTCTTCTTCATCATCGTCATCACAGTCATCGTCCCACCAAGCGCGGAGGCGCTTCGCCGGTGGGTAACCTCTGAGGGAGTCGTCGTCGTCTTCTTCCGCCTCTTCCTCGGAGGAGGTGAAGTCGTCCCAGGAGAAGTGGTCGTCCTCGCTCTCCACCTCCTCCTCCCCGTCGACAAGAAATTGAAGATCGTCTTCTCCGTCTGTCAAGGATTTGTCATCCTCGGACCAAATGGAGGAATCGTGTTCCTCCTTGTCCCACGTCGTTGGGGTGAGGATGTCGTGCGTCGCCAATGAGCCCCACTCTGGCGTCGGCTCACGAAAGGGAGATGATACGTAGGAGAGGTTTGAGGAGGCAGAAGAGGAGGAGGAGGAAGAAGACATGGCTATGGAAGGATGGGGATTTTTTGCTGATGGCTAGTATGGAGCAGGAGGGTGAAGGGGCGAACTTCTCGACGCGGTTAAATAATGGGATTGGGGAGAATTAATGTTACAGCAGTTTCCGAGGAAGTGGTGCCAAAGAATTGTCGAATCGCGCATAGAAGTCAAGAAGGCAAGGCATCATGATGAAGGATACTCGCAGCGGTTCCGCTTCGCCACGACATGACCCGACGAAGGAAAAGCATAATGATTTTGGAATTGTCATTTCCAAAACCAGGGGGGCATGTGTTATCACCAGAATTTGACCGGATCAGAGGTGGGCCGCGATTGAAGATGGGCTTGAAGATTATACATAGGAGGAATACATGAATCGGCCTTATATACCAAGTTTGGGCTAGTTTGCCCGTGTATCTGTAACATAGTAGGATACGTGTCGGTTAGATAGAGTTTGGGCTCGTGCCCGGTTGGGATTATTCCCACGTTAGAAAGTCTACGGACTATAAATATGTATCTAGGGTTTATGAAATAAACAATAATCACGTTAACCACAAACCAATCTAGGCGCATCGCCAACTCCCTTGTCTCGAGGGTTTCTTCTGGGTAAGCATCATGCTGCCTAGATCGCATCTTGCGATCTAGGCAGTACACGTTTAGTCGTTTCTTCATGCGTTGCTCGTACTGAAGCCTTTTTGATGTTGAGCAACGTAGTTATCATAGATGTTTTAGGGTTAGCATTGTTCATCGTATCATATGCTATCGTCGTGCGACCCTTAGGCATCTAGCCGCCCTTAAACCTATCTTGGGTGTAAGGGCGGCACCCCGCTTGATCATTGTTTAGTAGATCCGATCCGTTATGATTGCTCCTTGTTCTTCAAGGATTAGTTTAATATCTGCATGGTTAGGCCTTACAAACGGGTTGAAGGATCTAGTGGCGCGTAGGGTGTAGTTTGCTAGCCCTAGACAGGATGTTCCGAGGATCAACTTCGTGTTGGTTTTTAGGCCTTGTCTAGGGTCGGTTTACGATCACCGTGCGTGGCCGCCGAGCTCAATCACGAGTAGGATGTTCCGATTATGCGGTGAAAACCCTAAATCGTAGTAGGTCGTTTTAGCTTTATTTTGATCAAGCAGGACCACCATCCGATCGTACACCTCGTACGCATCATGGGTGGATCGGCTCCTTGAGCCGATTCACGGGACAACCTCGAGAGCCGATCGAGGCTCGTATTTAATGTTTACGTGTATGCCATGCGAGGAAACTAAGCGAGGCACATCCAACACCTTCCACGACCAGGTATAGGTCAGGTGGCACGCCCTGCATCGGCATCGGACGTGCGTGCCGAAGTCTTTGCGGGCCGTCGCTCGGAGGGACCAGGGCCAGCCGCAGTCCTGGGAGCCTCCCGGCTCTACAGTGTTGCCCGTCGCTGCTCGCCGGTGGGTTTCTGACCGCAACACAACTGAGGAGGAGAGCAAAGCCTTGAGACGCTGGAGTGGACCATGGACCATGCTAGGGCTTGGCTCTTCACCTGCCTTGGAAGTAGCTGGCTCGATGGAGTCGGGATCAAACGTCAGCAAGCTTGAAAGATCACAACCCTGACAGACGAACAAGAGCAGTATGAGCATACAACAAAGAAAAGGGTAGAGCCGAGAGAGTGGAGCGTACCTCTCCCAAAGAAGGAGGAGCAGCCGATGCTGTGATAATCGGCTTTTCGGTGGACTTGGCTAGGTTAGCCACTTGGTCAGCCGCGCTCGTCGAGGTGGCTAGGTCTAGCGTAGAGGATGGCATCGGTACCTCTTCAACGTCCCCGCTAGAGGTCCCATTAGTCTGCAAAAGAAATGGTGAGCCGATCCAAGTGGCAACGGGACGACATGGAATATGAGCTGGTGAAGTAATTACGTTTGAAACCTCCTGGCTTGGCGAGGAAACTCGTGGGTCTTTACGAGCCCTTTTGACGCATCGACGCTTCACGCGTGACCCTGTTTTGATTGGAGCTTGAAGGGCAGCAGGCTCGGGAGTCGACCTTTTCCTAGAAGCCGACGCTGGCGAGTCCGTCTGGCTCTGTGTGGTGGATCTCCCAGAATCGCCCGGGGTCGAGTCCCTTGGGCTGGACTGTGCCTCCCCGCTGGAGTTCTCTTCAGTGGAAGTCTGTAAGAAGAAGTACAACCATGTTACAAAAGACTGGGAAGACAGATGAATTTAGTCAAGGCACGAGTCAGCTTACATGCAAGCTTGCTTGGACAGGAGCTTTGCGCTTCAGGGTCTTTCTGGCAGCTACTTTCCTCACTGCCTTCCTCGCCTGGGTTGAGGCTCGGGGGGCAACTGGCCCCGAGGATGCTCCCACGTAGGGTGTAGTTTGCTAGCCCTAGACAGGATGTTCCGGGGATCAACTTCATATTGGTTTTTAGGCCTTGTCTAGGGTCGGTTTATGATCACCGTGCGTGGCCGCCAGGCTCAATCACGCGAAGGATGTTCCGATTATGTGGTGAAAACCCTAAATCGTCGTAGGTCGTTTTAGCTTTATATTGATCAAGCAGGACCACCATGTGATCGTACACCTCGTACGAATCATGGGTGGATCGGCTCCTTGAGCCGATTCACGGGACAACCTGAGAGCCGATCGAGGCTCGTATTTAATGTTTACGTGTATGCCATGCAGGAAACTAAGCGAGGCAAATCCATCACCTTCCTGACCAGGTATAGGTCAGGTGGCACGCCCTTGCACCAGCATCGGACGTGCGTGCCGAGTCTTTGCGGGCAGTCGCTCGAGGGACCAGGGCCAGCCGCAGTCCTGGGAGCCTCCCGGCTCTACTGTGTTGCCCGTCGCTGCTCGCCGGTGGGTTTCTGACCGCAACACCTACATAATCATCAACAAAATAATGGATTAGATGAACCTAAGCATCGTGATATAGTTGAGGTTGGTCATGCTCTCGTTGGCTCAAGCAACCATGCCTTAAACATATGGTGCATGTTGTTGCTCTTTCTCTGTTGTTGCATGCAACTTTTGCATTAATGAACACCATTGTACGGAAGAGAAATCTAATCAATTCATCTCGGGAAAAGATAGTGGTTTTATATAGATGAAAATTATATTTTTTGGTAGTGGCCTTAGAGCAATTCCAATAGTATAGCCAACTGTTGGCTATAACAAGATGTCATATCATTTGTAGTTATCATATAGCTAACATGTACAATAGTTGGCTATAAGAATGTAGTACTTTACTAATATATGGCCCACTTTTCACTCTCACAAAGTGCCTACGAGCACGTGCAAGAGCTGGCTATTGCATAGTAGCCCACCTCCCTTCTCTTTCCTCCTCTCTCTCCTCCAACTCATCTAAAATATATTATTTAATGTCTTATAGTCAGCTGACTGGACTCTATTGTACTTGCTCTTATATTTAAGAACGGACTGCTTTTAGCTACGAGAAAACCAACATAAGGCTGGATGGTTAGGACAATGCTTGTAATTAACTCGGTCCACACATTCCCAAATTTGATATTAGGTGTCTCATTAAGGCATAATGTTTTTTCAGCGGGAAACAAAGTTCAATACTTGGTCACTCCAGGCATTTTATTGTGGTTCGTGTGAGAAGTGTATGCATCTACATTATACTTCGGTTTCTCAAAAGAAACTTTTAGCTTGGTGTGCCTACGCACAAACCATAATCCACGTGCTGGCGCGTAATTAAGTATTTAAGTGCTGTCCGCAAACACTATATATGCAAGATACAGATCTGCATACCGTATATATGTGCTATATGCATATGCATATGCATACAGGAAAATATCGTTGCGAAATGAAAATCTACCAAAGACAAACGGTAGTCACGTGCGTGCAACACGCGGCTTAAAAGCCATGATGATCTGCATAGTTAGCAAGATGCACTGTTAGTTCAGGTAAGCTTGATCCGGCAAGCTGCCGTCACACATTCAGATTCTCGCAATGGTTCCACTGCTCCACGTATGTTGCACCCATTAGCAGCAAAGGATTCTTCTACCCCTTTTTCCATAAAAAATACCGGGCCGGAGTTCGACTCGGCAGCCACTACGCGGAGCTATGCTGCAAAGAATATGGTGAAATTAGCCCTCCCCCCCCCCCCCCAACACTCCCAACCCTATATATATAGTGATCGACTCTCTCCATTTCAACTCATAGTCTCTTGCTTGGTTTACTCATTCCTTGACTTGTGAACATACCCTGTCAATTCAGCTCATAGCTAGTCACTTGCTATCTAGAGTTTCAGAGTAGAAGGAGAAGAAAATAAGTCCAACAGTTTGGTCGCCATGGCTTTGTCTGGTGGTTTCATGGAGAAGGCTAAGCCTTACTTCGCCATGATCGCCTTGCAGTTCGGCTACGCCGGCATGAACGTCCTAACCAAGGTCTCCCTCAATGGCGGGATGAGCCACTACGTCCTCGTCGTGTACCGCCACGCCTTCGCCACTGTAGCCATTGCTCCCTTCGCCCTCATCCTCGAGAGGTAGCTAGCCATTTTGTGTTAATTAATTACTAGCGTGGCATGACGAAGCTTTGTTGGCATATAGGAGTACATTTTATCTAACGAAGCTGTTGATATGCAAATTTGCAGGAAAGTGAGGCCGAAGATGACGTGGTCGATCTTCTTCCAAATTTTCGTCCTTGCTCTTCTCGGGTACGTGTTGTTTGTATGCTTGTGGATAACCACACCATGTCACCGATCATGTTCGATCCAAATTTGGAGCTACAGTTACTACGTGATGACCATATCTGAAAATGACACGCTCACTGTTTTTCACCTGTTGTTTGTTACTGCAGACCGGTGATCGACCAGAATTTCTACTACGTCGGCTTGAAGTATACCGGGCCGACCTTCGCATGCGCGATGAGTAACATCCTGCCGGCGATGACCTTCGTCATGGCGGTGATCTTCAGGTGCAATTTCACTGCCAACATAATTTTGCATGCCAACAGGAGTACGTGGAAACGAGAATACGGTTGCTAACGTTTGGCGTGCTCTCTTTGATTGTGATGGCTATACAGGATGGAGAAAATAGAGCTGAAGAAGGTGCGGTGCCAGGCCAAGATCTTCGGCACGGTGGTGACGGTGGCCGGCGCGATGCTGATGACGCTCTACAAGGGCCCGCTCATGCACCTGGCGTGGACCAGGCACTCTCAGGCCGGCGGCGGTGGGGAGGCGCCCGCCGTAGTCGACCCCACCGGCAAGGAATGGTTCCTGGGCTCCCTCTTCGTCATCATCGCCACCCTCGCCTGGGCCTCCCTCTTCATCCTGCAGACCCACACCATCAAGCAGTACACCGCCCAGCTCTCCCTCACCACGCTCATCTGCTTCGTCGGCACCATTCAGGCCGTCGTGGTCACCTTCGTCATGGAGCGCCGCCCCTCCGTCTGGACCATCGGCTTCGACATGAACCTCCTCGCAGCCGCCTACGCCGGCATCGTGACGTCGAGCATCGCCTACTACGTGCAGGGGCTGGTGATCAAGAAGACTGGGCCAGTCTTCGCGTCGGCTTTCAGCCCGCTGATGATGATCATCGTGGCGGTCATGGGGTCCTTCATCCTCTCCGAGAAGATATACCTCGGGGCCGTGCTGGGCGCCGTGGTGATCGTCGTCGGGCTCTACGCCGTCCTCTGGGGCAAGCACAAGGAGACGCAGGAGAAGGAGGCAACGCCGCTGCCGGTGGCCACCAATGGACACGGTGCCACGAACACGGAGATGATCGGCGCCGCCGGTGCCCGAAATGATCGTGACGCGACCGGGCCGACGAGGCCGGCCTCCAACGGACGTGGAGGTGGATCAGCTAGTGCAGTCTGATGGGCTGAGATCTCCAATAATTTGTGCTCCTGACATGAGAAGACGTCGTCGTACGAGTGCCAACTTTGAATTGCTCGTCCACGACGCACGCACTAGTGCCCATTCGGATTGGAGCTAGGTTTTCTGCTTGGAATGTTGCCGTTCTCCGTGGAACTCCAATGAAGAAATCTCTGCATTTCAAACACGCCAAACCATAGCCACCATCAAGGGCCAGTGGTGGCTCACATTTTTGCTTATAATTATGTTTGATTGATCAATATACTAAACTACATATACTTTTTTGTTACTTCTATCTCTCTCACCACCGAAGAGTGATGGTGTGTTTTGCCTTCCCTATTTTACTTTTGCTTCAGCGGGCTCCCTCTCCCTAAACTTAAACACATCAATGATCCAGATCGCTCCATATGTATCTCCATGTGGTCGTCGATCTAAATGACCATGGACTTGACGAAATAATTCTCTTACCTTTGAATCCGGCATAATATCCGGCGCCGGATAATTAATCACATAAGAGCTCAAGGCCTCAAGTTAGGTTTGATGAATTTTATTTGTTTGCATGAATGCTTCCTAAATATCTAATCAAGGATATTATGCCGGAGTTGCAATCAACCCTAGCGCAATGTACTAGGTGTTTCCTGATTTGCACAACATGATCTTCTCGCTGCTTCTTCAGATCTAGCGAGATCTGTTTCCCGATGTGTCGCTAGTGTTCGTCGTTACCACGCCAGCGCTGGGGCCGAGGCAAGGTGGATGCTCTAGAGAAAGGATGTTGGTCTGGAGGTGGTGATTATGTCGTTATTCCTCCACTTTGTTGATGGGATGCGGTGGATCGTGGTCCAAGATAGCGCGGGGATGTCCCCAGTTGACGTGCTACAATGACATGGGCATGTTTGCTTGCAGCGGATCTATTCATCGACTCACACAACTTCGTTAGCGATGGTGCTCTTTTCGATTTGACAATGGTGGAGGCTCGGCGTCTTTCCAATGCGCGTCTAGGCGGCATTGGATTTTGGTGGCAGCCGCTGGCTTCAGCAAGCGGAGGAAACGCAAGGGATAGTTTTGTATTTTTTATTCTTTAGGATTTTTTCTACTCCCTCCGTCCCATCAAGATTGTCTAAGATTTGTCAAAACTTGGATGTATCTAGATACTATTCAGTGTCTACATACATCCAAAATTTGCCCAGTGCATTTAAATTTTGACAAATCTTAGACAACCTCCCTGGGATGGAAGGAGTTCAAAGTTTGCAGAATAACTGTTTTCTCATGTTAGTTTCCATATAACTCGTTGCTCTCAAAAAAAAAAACCCAGTGAGTTCTGGTAAAAAAATCTGGATTTCCAGGAGTATCCCTGCCTAATGGGCTTGTACAGAGTTTAATGTAGATTAGCTACAAATTATAGTAGGAAACTATTTTACCTTTCTACAAGTTTGGCGGCCTTCCAATATGTTGTAGTAACCTGCAAAAGAGACATTGATATGGCCCTGTATATCTATTAAAATCTTGGGAATCTAAGATTATTTAATTCGGATCGATTCCCAAATGACGAATTTTTTTGTTTCCTAGTGGCAACCAAGTATAACCAGCTGGATAGGCATGAATCAGAAGCACCAAAGTTGCACGTGTTGCAGCTAGCTCTCCAGTGCTGTGGTTACGCAAGTATAGACTACAAAAGCACACACAGTCGTCACGAAAGATTCATTGGGAAGTTCCTTTCATGGAAATACTGCTTGTGCAACAAATGCAGGTATGCCGTCACCCAAGAATGTTTTGCCTCTCGTACATGGAGTTGGATTCAGACTCCACTGAGAATTCTAGTGCCACTTTCGACACTTGTTGCTTTCTGGTAACTTGAGCAATCACTTTGGTAAACATGCAGAGAACCGTAGATGTGGGAGTGCTTCTAACTAAGGGTAGATAACGAAAGTGTGTGACAGGAGCTTGGGTGTACCTCGAACTTGTTCTGGTCGACCTAGCTAGTGCCTACCGTGGTTGGTTTTCTCAAAAGGAGGAGTGAAAAGATTGGTGCTGCCACGGCTACTGAGTCATAGTGTTGTATCCTTGTAGACTTGTAGTGGTTAGACTGATCAAAGTCTCAGGGCTTATCTTTGGACGCACAGCTAGCGTTGGCTTACCAAGAGAGACTATAGATCGATCAGTAAGTGAACTTGAAGAGAGCCCATGCATGTTAATATCAATGTACACGCTCTTGTCTTGTATGCAAACTCACAAGGAAATACATTAGTTATGTCCTGAGGAAAAAAAAACTCAGTGTTCTAACAAACATTTATTGGAGTATCAATCTGGGTTTTCCCACATGCCACAATACTTAAGTTTTATACATAAAAGTTTACCTTCACATTTAGGATATGGACATGTTGTGTAAATTATTTTAGATTGTTTAATATTGGAAACATCATTTATTTCACCGGGAACATAGGCTCCTGAGAGCCAAGTTGAGTATCACTATATGAGCTCCGTTTTTCTTCTTGTGGAATAAAACTATTTGACATCTCCATCGAGGTATAAAAAGATGTCAAATTCCTTTACTTTTCTTAGGAACACTAGTATCCCACTTTTTGTTATAAGATGCGCTTTGTCTAGTGATCCACTTGTTGGTTGATAGCCAGAATAATTGATCCGCATGTAAAGTGATACGGTTCAATTGATTAATGACTCTCTATGTTTGGTTTAAGCAAGAAAACATCAAAACCTTGTGCTAGTCTTGTCTCTATTTAATTGAAAGACAAACTAGAATGATTCTCTAATCGGTAAGTCAAGTAGGTCAAGCTGAGTCAAGTAAGAGATAATAATAAAAGAGAAAACCAACCAAAGCGCAACAAAAGTTCTCCGCAATATGGAGCAATTCTACCATGAAAGATAGAGATCAACAAGTTGAGTACAATTTTTATCACGAGCATTCAGTTCATGACCCAGATCCTTTCCAGCAAAACCTTCAGTTTGATGGGAATCAAGTAAGTAGTGTGAAATTATATAGAAGAGTGTGAAATTATATGAAACAAAATAGGGAAATTATATAGAAGAGTGTGAAATTTCAGGAAAATCAGAAAAGTTAACAATAAGGGTAAAAGCTGGAATATTAGAACTTGTGCTTCATCAATCCCCTCTTTTTTTTTGACTAAGATGCCTACTGGCGTGTCTAGACTCTCACAGTCTAATGTACATGAAAGCATTGTGATGTCCTTAGTTTTATCACACAAAATTTGGAAATTATATAAAGTACAAGGAGATGCGATGTAAACTAGAATAGTAAACTATACGGGATTAAAGCTTGAATATTAGAACATGTGCTTCATCAATCTCCTCTTTTTTTTTGACTAAAATGCCTACTCGCATGTCTAGACTCTCGCAGTCTAATATACATGAAAGAGTTGTGAAGCCCCTTACTTTTATGACATAAAAATAGGGAAGTTATATTAAATACTAGGAAAAGCCATGAAAATCAGAAAAATTAACTACAGGTGATAAAAGTTGGAATATTAGAACTCTTGCTTCACCAATCCCTTCTTTTGTTTTGACTAAATAGAAACTCGCATGTCTAGACTTTCACGGTCTAATATACATGAAAGAATTGTGACGTACTTTTATTACAAAAAATTAAGAGATTTACATAAAATTCGAGGAAATGATAGGAAGATCAGAAAAGGTATTAGTAGAGGATAGAAACTGGAATGTTACAAATAATGTGGACATTCTAGAAAAGTTAATATAAAAATATGGAATTTTCTATTCTTTAGAAAAATAGAAACGAAGAAAATAGTGAAGTGTTCTGAATAACATAAATCCATGAAAAACCAAGAATGTATTTTTTTTTGATGTATTCCGGCTATATATTGGTCTTCTCTCCAGAAAAATTTCTGAATTTTTAGTTATAAACATTGTTTAGTCTTATATTTTGTATTTAAGGAACAACCACATGTGCAAACAACTATCATATATGATCTATTGTACTTTTTTACCAAACATGTTCCAAAACATACTTGTCCAGAACCCATGATAAAACCGAAAGATAGGGAACAGAGTTAACCTTTAGGGTTCTCCTGGATTGTATGATATTCATAGTAATTTTGGAGGATTTGAATCCTCGTCTTGTTTTGTGTGAATGCACTTTGCATCAGAGCATTGGAGTCATTAAATTTCAAAAATCCATTACTCCACCCCTCCTTTTTATTTCATGGGAATCTCAACATGATCTCACTTGGTTATATTTCTCCTTGGTGAAATATAATTATGAAGTGTACCATATGTGTGTTCAGTCGTGTGTTTCCCGTGCTACTGCGATTTAGAGAGGAAGTAAGCTGGCAAAAAAAATGTGAGCACCCTGAATTTCTTGATAATCGGATTACAAAATGAATTTTTGAGGGGCCATGACTTGTGACCTGATGAACAGTTTGCACTGCACACATCTTTTTAATCATTTGTCTCCGTAATCGAAAGCCCCTCCCCGCTAGGCTTAAAAATCCTTCTTAGCATTTGGTTAATCTACACGCTTGTTACATGCACTTAGAGTGAAGCTTTACGATGCATGGACGACGAAACCAATCTGCAACTGCTTTGCCAGCCAGCTAAATCGATTCAATGAACCGACCACATATGCGGGCTGGAAAGGAAAGTTTTGCATGTGAGAAGGAGGGGGAAGTAGAGATATATGCTGGGTGTCAACTGCAGGACACTCGACACACATTGGCGGGAAATAAAATTTTCTCAGGGCGGCAAATAATATTTTAATATATTTATTGCAAGGCCTAAATTAGAGGGTGCAAGCCATTTTGGCTCTCGGTAACTTATGTTTTTCCATGAACCTTAAAATATTTTTTAAAAAAAATGGCAATTTACACACTCTTGTGTTGCATGCAAAGTTTCACAAAGGATAGACATTAGTTATGCTCCTCAGGAAACAAAAACTCAGTGTTCTAAAAACAAAAGTAGATTATCATTCTGGTTTTTCCCCACGTGCCACAATACTTATGTTTTATCCATAAAAGTTTACATGCACATTTAGGATATGAATATGTTGTGTAAATCATTTTAGATTTCCTCCTGTGGAATGTGACCCTGTGACATCTTCATTGAGGTATAAAAAGATATAAAATTCCTTCACTTTTCTTGGGAGCACTAGTATCCCACTTCTAGTTATGAGAAGCGCTTTATCTAGTGATCCACTTGTTGGTTGATAGCCAGAATAATTGATCCACATGCAAGGTGATTCGGGTTAAGTTGATTAACGACTCTGTATGTTTGCTTTAAGTAAAAACAACAACAAAACTGTGCGCTACTCTTGTCTCTATTTAACTGAAAGACAAACTAGAGCGATTCTCTAATCGGTGAGTCAAGTAGGTCAAGCTGAGATATGCAAGAGAAAATCGAAAAAAGATAAAATCAACCAAAGTGCAACCATAGTTCACCGCGGGGTGAAGAAGCTCTATCATGAAAGAGAGTGATCAACAACTTGAGTACAATTTTTTATCATGAGCATTTAGTTTCATGGCATTAATGCCTTTCCAGCAAAACTTTCAATTTGAGAGAAATCAAGTTAGTAGTGTAATAAACTTGTACTTAAATCCCCCCATCTTCACTCTCATGGTTCTAGTATATGTTAAATAATTGTGATGCCCTTACTTTTATGTCACAAAATAGGAAAATTATATAAAAGAGTGGGAAATGCCAACAAAATCAAAAAAGGTAAAAATAAGGAATAAAATTAAGTTAGAGTGTTAGAACTCATGCTTCATAAATCCCCTTTTTTGACAACAATGGCTACTCGCATGTCTAGAATCTCACATTCTAATATACATTAAAGAATTGTGATGCCCTTACTTTTTTGAGACAAAAATAGGGAATTTGGAGTGGAAAATGGTAGTAAATTTTCAAAAGTTAACAATAGGGGATAAAAGCTAGAATGCTTCATCAATCCCCTTTTTTTTTACAACAAGCCTACTCGCGCTTGTCTATACTCTCATAGTATAATATACATGACAGAAATGTGATGCCCTTAATTTTATGACACATAAAATAGGGAAATTATATAAAAGACTAGGGAATGCCAAGTTAATTAGAATAGTTAACTATATGGGTTTTAATCTGGAATATTAGAACTTGTGCTTCATCAATCTCCCTTTTTGACTAAAATAGCTACTCGCATGTCTAGACTTTCACGGTCTAATGTACATGATAGAGTTTGTGATGTACTCTTTTTTACACAAAATAGGGGAATTACTTAAAATTCTAGGAAATGCTAGGAAGATCAGAAAATTTAATAGTTGGGGATAGAAGCTGGAATATTAGAAATAATGTGGACATTCTGGAAAATTTAATCTAACTGTATGGGATTTACTATGCTTTAGAAAAATAGAAACGAATGAAATAGTGTAGTGTTCTGAAATACATAAATCTATGAAAATCCAAGAATGTATTTTTTTTTAGTTTTCGATTTATTTTGCTATATTTTGGTTTTCTTTCCAGAAAAACTTGCATATATTAAGCCAAAATATATACTAAGGTTTCCGAGAGTCTCGTAAAAGATACACCTGAAAACCAAAATATAGCAAAATAAATCGAAAACTAAAAAAATACATTCTTGGATTTTCATATATGCGAGTTTTGAGCCAAAAAAAAAAACACTGGTGACGAGCGGGATACTCGATAGGGTCGCCTTTTCCGGTAGTAAATAAATCATGAAGTTTACCTTATGTGTGGTCTTCACTCTTCAGTCGTGCGTTTTCCAAATTCCCGATTAGAGAGGCGCTAGGCTGGCAAGAAATGTGAGCAAACCCTGAATTCTTGACACACCTATTATAGAATGAATTTTGGAGCTGTCATGACTTGTGAGCTGACGAAGCTTCTGGACTGCACTGCACGCATCTTTATCCTTTTTCTCCGTGGCCGAAAGCCCCTCCCCACCAGGCTTAGAGCTCCTGTGAATCTACATGCTTTGCACACGGAAGGAAACTTTACATCCATTGCCGGCCTAAGTGCCTAACCAATCTGCAACAGCTAGCCAGCAAGCCAGCCAGGACGATCCAATGAAGTGATGAACCGATCACATATGCGGGAAAACGTCGCCTAACTAGCGCAAGGCGATGCTGTGGCAAATTAAATGAGCCCACGGCACGCCCCATTAGGCCATTATCGATCGATCATGCTAGGGGAAAGAAGTTCCGGCGCTTTCTTGCAGCGAAACGGCCAACGCACGGGGCGTGTCGCCATTGCTGGCCAGCTTCTCAATTAACGGCGGCACTAGCGGCGGCAAGTTGCTACTTATATTCACGTCTCTCTCTCGACCCCTACTCGGACAGCACCGAGCCACTCAGGGATTCAGCCATTCAGGTGTGTGCATGAACAAATTGGTGTGCCTTTTCCTGCATAAAAATAAGCGAAAGTGTGCGAGAATGAGATGCCGGGACGACAAGGAGCCAGATCTGCTCCGCGCTTTGGCCGATACGTGAGAGCTGGGTTATGGGTTGCAACTTTGCCATTGACGTCGGCGAAACCCAATGGCTGTCGGTGTTCATGCGGGTGACCTAGATAGATGGAGCTTCCATTATAATTAGTTAATTAGCATGGAATCTCGGTGATGTCAAACGAGATGAAGTGTGTTGATTGATCATCAGACCGGGACGATAGGGCATGCATGATAAATTGATAATTGATTGCGTTGCATCTAGCTCCAAACGTCTACCACCACGAGATGATCCTATCGCGGTACCACGTGTGTTCCAGGTTCCGTCACTTCATCGACTCGGACGGCGCGAGTTGATCTCATTCCATCTGGAAGCTTCAGAGTGAAGGTTTTGGGACGTAATTAAGTAAGTAGCCGAGAGAGCTTCCTTTGGCCAGTGGCAAAAGAGCTTCTGTAAGGCACAAGAATGTGTAATCAAACGTATTTACTCCCCCAATTGATTTGTACAGATTTGGTGTCAAATTTAGATTTGGTCCTGAACTCTAATATAGTATATATTATGATAACCTCGCCTCTCAGTAGAAGAATTTTGTAAGATTTCAGTGTGTATTATTGTTTTATGCAAAAAAAAAATGGAAAAAATTACTAGATGAAAAAAACTATATTGTATTAGTTTCATGCAAACATTTTAATAGAAGTCATACCATAAAATATAATTTAAAAGTTCTCATTCCAAACATCATATATTGTGTTCACAAGATGATTCTAGATGCGCCATCACGTATGTGAAAAAAACAGACTGCGTGTTAAACATGTATAAAAAAAATATTGATGAAATGACAATATGAAATATGAGACAAACAAGACGATATAGGTGCCATAGAAAACAATATTTTTATTTGGTAAGTAACGTACCGCGGACATGCATGTGTACAATAGCATGAGGATATCATGCACCATGTCTTTTCCAATAATCAAACTAGTGACCATGCAATCATGTGAGTATAATACTCGACTCGATGAAATGCTCGATTAATTTCTGTGTGTTCTAAGCCTATGCATGTACATGCATACTTATTGATGAACTAGAGTGCCTAGCTGATGATATACTTTCTGGATTGATTGAAGGTAGACTTGACATCTACCTTACAGTTACAAGGGTAGTCAAGTGGCTAAAAGGGCAGAAAAAAGAAAATGAAAAATATTTTACAAATAGGATACATTCAAGGAAAAATTTCAAAGATAGAAAAAAGAAACAAAAAAAAGTTAAAAGTTATACTTGTGCTAGTCCTAAAGTTTGGCAGCTCATTGTGTCAATTCAGTTTGTAGTTTGAGCGATCTGAAGGATTTCTCATTTTCCAAAGATTTGGCATACTTGCTGCAATGAAAATTTCCCAAGCTTCCATCGCGATCCCCTGATTGTTGGTCTGGATATTTCTGACGAACTGACGAACTGAGTTGGACTCTGGTACTATGCTTGTGATTCCCCATATATCCCAAATCTTGTGCGAGCTTAATATGCTCCCCGATTCAGTCACCGGACACATGCCACAACCAAAGTTGAAACACCAGTTATTCTTTGTCATGTTTTTTGTGTTCAATCTCCTGTGAAATGCACGCAAAAAATAGAACTTGTATTTGTGAGGCACTGCCAGGCGTCCAAACACATTTATTAGGTAGCCATCTACAATTTCGTACTTCCTCCGGATCGGTTTAACAGGCGCGCACACAATTTAAGGTAAAGTTTGACCGTTGAATTGGTCAATGAAATATAAATTATATATCTACAAAATTTATACCATTAGATTCGTATTTAAACAAGGTTTCCAATGATATAATTTTTGTAACATATATTCTACATTTTATTGACCAAAATAATGGTCAAAGTAATTTTTTGAACTACGTGCGCGCCTGTTAAACCGGTCCGGAGGAAGTAGTTTGGTTGTGGGTGGTTGTTTTGCAGGTAGTTGGTGAGCATATGTGGTTCAACATGGACTCTAAAATTACTTTGTTAGATAAATGTTTAGCATGAAATTTATAATATTTGATGCATCATCGAAAATGCATGGAGCATTCATGTGTGATTTTGATAATTAATGACAAACCCAATGAATTAATGTTTGCAGTTAGTTATAATTGAAGGGTTTTGTCCATAAGAAAATGCTTGAAACATATGTTGACTTCAAGGTTGAAAGAAGAAGAAAGTTAAGAAAATAAAGTGATGACCATGCGTTAATCAAGCAGTGATCTTAAGATTGGTCATTAGAGAGTTGATCCTGTGGCAAGTATGTCTTGAAAAAGAAGATGGAGTGAGATCTCATGTGTATCTTCGAAATATCAATATAATGAAAAAAGAAGAAATGAAACGCAAATTCAAGATGACCCTTCTCAAAGAGATCATCTGCTCGAAGCTTGCCAAGTATGTTGATCATGGATATGTGACGATATATCTAAAGAGAGTATGTCCCATAGTGGAGTATACGGAGAAATTTGCAGGACTTCACAAAGGAAACACAATCAAGAAATATGTTCCAACCTGAAGCTATCAAGATATTCATCATATAGCTCAAGTGGAATATGTGAAATACAAAGCTTTATTCTTGATAGGGTATCTTTCTTACCGGTTTCGTGTTTTCAGTTCGGAGGCCGATTCATTGGATAGATAGTGGTGGTACTATCAAGATGGGGATCTCGAGTAAGTAACTTGATCATATCGTTCGGTGAGAGCTCAAATCTTTGCATCATTGGGATGATATTTCTTGATTTTTATTTGGTTCTTATCCATGTGAGTATTTATACCATGTGTTTATCTCCATGATAAGCTCAAGTTCATCGAAAACAGATTTCATATGCATTCTCTATTTTTTTGAAGGTTTTACCTATTTGTCTTTTATTGAGAGGTAAAATAATATCATTTGGTTTTATCCTTACTTGATTTACTATTATGGTTATCTACATGATCGTGTACATCTTGTTGTTATCTTTCAAATGAGCTCATGTTTGTCAAAATCGGAGTTTGGATGCTCAATTTTTTAGGGTTTCTGTTTTGGTGTTTCTGGTCGTTTTCAGGGGGGTCCGGGCCTCGGAAATACTGGTCTATCTATGGCTAGGGTATGTTGGGTGCACCAGGGGTGCCCGGGTGGCGGATTCTCCGGCCCGTTCGATTTCTTGACATACCAGTAAGTTGTTCTTGGAGAGAAGTGCAGCTATTTAAGGAGCCATTCTTCCCTAGTGATTCCCCAACCTTTCTAGAAAGGTGTACCCTCTTGTGTTGATCTTATCAAGCTTGCTAACTCTTTATCCTTCCAATAAATCTTGCATCTTCCGAGTGAATAGATAGGAGATCTATATCTACATTTCCATGAATCAATATCTCCTCTTAGTGAGGTGAATCTTTTAGATCTTGGACTTGGAGTCTTTTGTGGTTCTCCTCTTATATTCTTCTTCTCATATTCATCCATAGTGTTAGTTGTGAGGGGATTCGGAGAAGGATTTGAGCACATCTAGTGTTCTTTGGGTGCAACGGTTTGAGTTCTCCACGATGATATGTGGAAGTGAAAGTTCGTGAGCCAATTACTCTTGGTGCTTGTACGTGGAACTTGTTCCTACTGAGTCCTTAGACAATAAAAGGCTTTGTGTCTTGGTGGTGCCGTGGAGTTCAACCATTGTGGTGTGAAGCTCACGGTAGATTTTTTGGGGGACTGTAATTAAGTTGTGGAGATTGGCCTAAGCTTGTATAGGTTCGGTGACCACCCTCAAGAGTCCCCTAGTGGGTCGTGACAACTTGCATTTTGCAAGATCGCAAGGAGATTACGGTGAGACATTGTGGCTCTTGGGAGCATTGTGGCGCCACATCGCTCCAAAAGAGACTAACATCCTTTGAAAAGTGAACTTCGGGATACATCATCGTCTATGTGTTCCATCGGTTATTCCTATGCCCGGTTTCTATTTACTTATGCTATGATAGCCTATGTGTTTGAAGTTATATATATTACTATCACATAGTTGCTTGTTTTCTTGTTTATCATAAGTTGTTGGTGCACGTAGGTGAATCCTAGTATAAGCTTTGTGCTTGACAAATTAAAATGCTAGTTCTATTCAGCATTTGTTCAAGAAAATATAAAAAAAACCGTCTCTTCACCTCCCTCCTCCCGCAACATCCATAATGTGTTCATCTATTTAAGACAAGTATTCACAAAGCTAGTTCAAAACATCAGTTGTTCCATCGACAAGTATGGTATGTTAAGTTTTCACTATTTGTTTGAATACAAATGTTCTTACACGAACAAATTATGTAAAGTATATTTGCTTTTTTCACAAAATATATAGAATGACAATAATGAAATTATGTGCTTCTAAAACACATAATAGAACTACAAAATTGGAAAAAAAAATAAGAACAAATATATGAGGAATAAAAAAAGGACAAGCGAAAAGTACAAAAGATCTAATAGAATGTTTAAACATGATAATTAAATTACTAGTGCATAATGAAATGGAGTCAAAGGGAAGAAACATATGAAATAAAAGGTAGGAAAGAAATGGAAATACAAAAGGAGAAAGAAGAAATGTGCGAAAAGACCAATGGTACCATGAAGGCCAAAACTACAAGATACTCACCTGGGCCCACAGGGGAGCGCGATTGCGTTGAGGCTGGAATGAGCGGGAACTAGGGGCGGCCCTCACCTATTAGGCATAGTGTAGTGTAGGCCAAGTTTGTGCATATAATCACTATGGCTTGCTTCATTACAACCCTTTCCTGTAAACTTAATTTAGACTCTTGGCTATTTGTTAATTAATGATTAATTAAATGTTAGGCGTCCTAAATCTATATATATGCATACCTGCTATACCTAAGTATGGGTATACCGTGTACCGCATATAGAGTTGCCACGATCTCACCTCTCCCTATGTCCCACATTCTCCTAACGATCGTGGTCCGCCACCGCCACGATCTAATCTCTCCTCGTCACCGGCAATCGTGTTTGGCGGCTAGTTGATCCGTGTCGAGGCCGACCGCACCTCCTACCTCCTCGTCACCAGCTACAACGAAGGTGATATCTCGAATGCCGGTCACCGCCGTCAAAGCGTGAAGAAAGGAAGTGCCCAAGTATTCGCCAGTTTGTCTGGCCAAGAGGACTCGAGACAGTTTGGCAAGTGTCCAATGTGACTGTCAAAAAGAGAGTCAGGCGGTCTGGCCGCACGCCGTGCTGCGCGACGACCTGCACATTGTTGCCACCTATGCCAACACACACCTACGAGGCCTTGCCAAGGTTGGTGTCGGCCGACACCGCCTCATAGTGTCTCGTAGTAGGCAAGCACCGCCTTCCCGTGTCTCCTGCCCTCCGGTAATGACCGCCAACGGCCGGCAAAGTCGTCGCCGATTAGCCGACAACGGCGTACATTCATACTACTCCTACCTAAATGTACGCTACATTTTCATACCAATAAGTTAGGTCAGACGGGTTTTATACATGGCTATATATACTTGTTTAGTTTTGTTAAATACCATCATGTACTTAATTATGAAGGGGTATCGAGAAATCTCAACCATCTTTGTGTTGGAGTTTATCTGAATTTAAGAGAGGGGTTTTTTCTGTAATTTTTTTTATATTTTTCAAATTTAGGAAGACTGTACTCCCTCCTTGTCATAATATAGCGTTATTGGTTTCCGCGAAAGGCAAACTGCACTAACTTTAATTAAATTGGTTGAGAATGTTATTTGTACCTACATTACCAAATATATGCCATCTTAAAATATATTTCATAATGTTTCTAATGGTATTGATTTTATATTTTGGATGTCAATATCTTTTTTATATAAACATAGTCATAGTTTACATAGTTTGATTCTGAAAAACCAAATAGGCACTATATATGTTCCGGCGTATAGGGAGTAGTGGCAAATGATCAAACTATGGGGTCAAAAACGGAAGTAGTAGTACTCAAATAATGTCGATTTGTCAATACCACGCGGCTGGAGCAGGATCGGCTCCTGCCGCAGGCGGCCCGCGGCAGAGCGGGCAGGTATTGTTTTGCCGCAGCCACTCGGCAACGCAGGCGTCGTGGAAGTAGTGCATGCACACCGGCAGCACCCTGACGATTTCGCCATCCTCCATTTCCGAAAGGCATACCGGGCATGTTGCCTCCTGCCACCCGTCGGCCCTAAGGTACGTGCACACCAGCAGCTCCTCCATGGGTGCAGCCGGCTCCTGAGTCTCGCGCGGGGCGGAGGAGTCGGACGCCGACGTCCTGTCGCGGTAGCGCGTGCGCTGTGGTGGTGGCGGCGCCTGTATCAGCAGGACCGCCAGCGCCGCCTGCAGAACGGCGGAAGTGGACGCGCGGCGTCGGCGCTCCTGCTCTTCCTGCCGGCGCCGGGCCCGGGCAGCACGGCGGCAGTTCAGGACGATGACCAAGGCCACGACGATTCCGAAGGTTAGGAAGACCGCGATTTCGGTCGAGTTGCCGGAGCTGCGGATCGCCTCGGCGGACTGCTGGTCCGCGGACATCGATCACGAGAGGAGAGAAGAACAGCTTAACGATGTTAGTTTAACTACGTACTAGGAGCAGGTAGCATAAGGGTTCTACTTGAGCAGGTCGCCCGTAGCCAAAGCCAGGATTAATCATTTGGAGACATACTTCATTGTTAAGGTCGTTGGGATGCCATATGGTTTGGTGGTGATGCGGACTATACAAGAGGCGATAAACTGTCTCCGGCGGTCAGACCGATGCATCGTGTGTGTGTCTGAGATAGAAATTTCCAACATCTTTCATTTACCTCTCACAGGGGGCAGACCGGCCACGTATTTGAAGGCCACAATAGACAAATGCGCTCACCAAACAAGTATTTGAAGGCCACAATAGACAATCATCATGAACAACAAAGATCGAGTGACCGCTAAACATTCGCTGGGAAAACACCCCAAGCAGGGCATGCTCTGCAAGATTTCACCACCAATCTACAGGGTTGGAGAAACTAGACCCCTACTACGGACCGAAACGAAAGAAGACATCGAAGATGGCACATCACATCTTGTCCAACTGCTACCCCGGAACGACACACCACTGCAAATATTCAAAGGAAGCCAACGGATCTAGCAGTACATGTCCTCAATGGTCCTTCAAAGATATTGGATCAAAGAGACCTTATTTCACTGCACCATTGTCACCATCACCTCGTCATGCCACCATGGGAAAAACCTGCTGAAAACAAGGATGTGAACTTAAAAACAACTTCCAATCCTAGTCCTCTAAGTGCTATATGTATTAATTCTAACAATCCCTCTCAGTCCTAGGTTCGTAGCGGGAGTGAAGTGGGCAATTGTGGCGGATTTGAAGTCCCGCGCTTCCCCATTCTCTTCAGAACCTTCTCATGGTATTTGTTCCGGTCTAGTATCGGTCCCTTCAAAGTTGTCAGAATCGTGATTCTGAATCGGATCAGAACCTTTATGCAAGGATCGCAAATCGTAGGATCTTAACATTTAGAATCGTAAAATCTTAGATCCTACTCAACAGAATCGTTGAATCGTTCCACTCAATTTGGGTTGCAAAATCGTAGAATCGCATAGTAGAATCATGATTCTGACAACTATACCCTTCAAGGCAGGTTGCCAGCAACTGCTCAGCTATGACCTCTAGATACAATGATCCTATGATCTAGATAGACTCCATCCTCATTTTTAGATAAGGGCGACTCAATAAATTGAGGGTGGGACCTGCTAGCATAATGCATGCTGGAACGTGGGAATTCGAGGTCTCATGAACTAGTTTTTTCGTGCGAGAAAAAAGGGCACGCAGCTACGTGATTCTAACAACACTTGGTTTAATAACTCATGCTCTTGGCTTTCTACGTGGGAGTTGGTCCGGGAGAAAATGACGAAATATCTGTACTTGGCAGTTCTGTTTTGAGAAGAGTACTTCCTTATCTAGAGATTCTATACATTTGTTATCTAGGTTCTTTTATAATCAATTTCCAACCATCTTTCTATACAAAAGCCATTACTTTAGGTTTAGCTAGGAATAAAAAGGCTACTCCTAGTAGAAGTGGTAGAATTAAACAAAGTATTTACGTTGAAATAGCTATGGAAGATAACAACAAATAGATCAACGGATTTCTTTGTCACTCACTTCCCTATTAATGAACATATACGTTAATAGATATCTTGTTTTCTTTTCCCTTTCTCGACATCAGTGTGTGCGGGGTGGATGAGGAAATATTCCATATTAAATGGAAACTCCTAGCTTATGCTAGCACTGCGCCTTCAAAAGGAGGAAGGATCCTTGCCTAAAAGAGAATAAGGGTGTTGGATGTAAGAAAGCTGAAGCGGAAATGCAATTCTCGGGTGAGGGGCCACCTGATGACGAAGTGCCTGGTCTCAAATGTAAGTGCTTTATGGCCAAGGCTTGATAACCACCTAAAAAGCACAGTGGAAAATCAAAGAAATGGATATGCACGAGCCCACTTTAGTGCAAAAGGGGGCCTGATGGATGACAGCCCCGGCCTCGATTCTTTTGCATAGTCTGGAGGCCGGCCGCTGCAGAGCAGCGGGGCATAGCGGCACCCTCGCCTGGCGCCATTCTCGGACCTAGCAGAAGATGAGAGTATAGAGGTTCTTTTCTCTGCTATGCTAGTTTCCTCTTTCTTTCCTGAGGGCATTCCTTTCCTGAACATAGAGCCAAAAAGTCTTGCTCAGAAGTCTATCCCCCGATTCCTTTGTTTCGAGCAAGCCCAATTACAAAAAAAAAAAAATTGAGAAGGTCAGTCCCGTACCCAAACCAAATCAGAAGGGAGATACTCACTCCGATGTCCTCCCCTTTCTGGACAAGATATACAAATATACCCACCAACTGTCTCTCCTTGTTTTCGTCATGCGTCGATTCAACATTCGTTGGACTTTGTAGCTTCAAGGACGTAGTCATCCTCTCAAGATTCTAGTCATGATATTGCTTAAAAAGAAGCCCTACTTACCTATATTATCAAAGGATCGTATTCTCCTCCTTGTCATCATCGATGCCCCCTCCTGGTGCATTCTCTTCCTTCCCGCAGTTACGTGTCATGGACGCAAGTAAGACGCGGATGCTATCGACTAGCGTTGTTGCCGATGTGTAGTTGTAGATGTTGCCCTTAATGTTGATTTCGATGGCAAGGTAGACGATTGTGATGTAACCATGGTCGAGGTAGTACTCTTCGTAGTTGATGTAAACGCAATCGCTTGAGGCGCAAAAAATTGTGGTACTTTTTTTACGGAGCTACAATCATGGAAGAGGCACATTGGGGACGTCAAATGATGCATTTTCGGTACGGCCTCTTGCACCTTGATAGGTACCGTCAGGGCAAGGTTTTGTACCTTGAGAGATATCGTGAGAGAATATGGTCATAGTTGAGACCACCAGTATTTCCAAGGCTGGAGGGATCCCACCGAGCACACATCGGTTTTGCCAGAACCATATGCATGATTTATGGTGTGTCGATGCAGTCTTAGCCATCGGACTCGGTTAGTGTCGTCGTTGGTGTCATGTCACCTTGCGGTAGTACTGTCAGAGGGTGTTGTATTTGTACTTCCATAATGTGGTCGATGATGCATTGTGGCGGTGGTGTGTTAACGAAGATGAAGACCATGTTGATATAGACCTTGGCAATGTAATATCTTTGATGATGCAAGTCGTGTTCCACACTGGACCACGTGTGGTTGATGTCCTTCTCGTGGATGAGCTCGACGATCTTGGCCCATAGGCTGAAGCAGTCGTATAGCTTGATGTTGTTTGGGTCGGTGTAGTGCATATCTTGGTGTTGGTGCAGATCATCGGTGGCGAGGGCGATGTACTCCTCAGCTATAGTTACCGAAGTAGAGGCGTATGTTGGCAGTTCTTCATGCACAAACGGAGGAAGTGCATCAAACCTGAACATGCATGCACTTCCATGCATTCGAATCTAATCTAATCCATGAAACCGATCCAACCTTTGATCGAGACCGGGTGTTGCGCTCCTGGAAAGAGGAGATTAATCTCCGCGTGGGCAGCACGATGTGAAAGTGGTGAGAAACCCTAAAATCTGTGTCATGAGAATAACTGCTCTCTAATTTCTTCGTGTTTATTATGATGGTCTTCATGGGATATGTATAGAGGTAGGAGACTTGAAATATGAGACTTTATCTCTAATAAAGTTTTAGTCTCTAAATCTTAAACTTATTCTAACAGGAAACCCTCGAGCCAGAGATCTGCTCCGCGCTCTGCCTGATACGTGAGAGTTGGGATTTTCAACTTTCTCCATTACCATTGGCGAAAGCCAATGGCAGCGAGTGAATATGCAAGTGACCTAGCTAGATGGAGCATGCATTATAATTACGGAGTACTTAATTAGCATGGAATCTCCGTGATGTCAAACAAGATGATGTGTTGGTCATCATGCCAGGACGAAACGAAGTAAAGCAAGCGTGCCGGCAGGCCCGGCGCTGAGCCAGTGCCACCGGTGCGGGCGCACTGGGCCCCCGGTCGCTAGGGGCCCCAACTAGGTATATTAGGTACAGGTTCCATTTGCTTGAATTTTCTTTACCTAATCAAAATCAGCCCACCCTCAATATCAGCACAAGCTTTTGGAGGCATTAATTGCCGGCACATGTACGCATGCTTGAGCTATATTGCTGAAGAAAAAGAGGCATCGGCCACATTTACTAAGTCCAGTTCTTAACGCATTGACTCTCCCCTTGCCTCCTCGTTCTCCTCTCCTGTTTCCCATTCACCACCAGGGCATCAATGATGGGGTGGCTCTCTGGCTTCGATATTTTTAGCGATGAAGAAATTAATGGAGAGGATCATACAGAGTACTTCTTTTATTCATCCGATTCGATTCGTTCTCAATTTCTCCTTCCTCATTCCATAATATCTTCATAGGCTTGAGAGAGACAAAAGTTTGAAGAAAGAAGCATGGGAATCTACAGCTACAGGCAGCAGAGGCTTGGTGGCCAGCTCAGGGGCGAGCGGTGGCTAGCAAGGAGGGGCTATCGGCCGGCGCGACGGCGCGCGGCAGTCAGTAGCAAGGGGCCAAGGCGGTCGTACGGCAAGCCGGCGGCAGCAGTATAGGCGGCTTTTTTCTGGTTTTGCACCGGGCCCCTGAAATGTCAGGGCCGGCCCTGCGTGCCGGACATGCATATGCATGATTGCGTTGTGTCTAGCTCCAAATTAACGTCTGCCACCACGCGATGATCCTATCGGCACCACGTGTGTCCCAGACTCCCAGGTTCTGTCACTCCACGGACTAAGAGAACGAGAGAGCTGATCTAGTTCCATCTGGAAGCTTCAGAGAGTGACTGTTCTTAAGACGTAATAAGGCAGTGGCTGAAAGGGCTTCCTTTGGCCAGTGGCGGAGGAGCTTCTGTAAGGCCCGAGGATCTGTAATCCTACGTATATAACTCCCCAATTAATTTGTACACATAAAAATAGATTTGGTTCTGAGCTCTAAATCCTATATATAGTGATAGCCTCGCCTCTCAGTAGAAGAATTTTGTAAGATCTCAGTGTGTGTATTACTTTTTCAGATAAAACCATTTGGATCAGAGGTACTGGATAAAAGAAAATGTATGAGTTTCATACAAAGATTTTCACAAGACTCGTACCAAAAAAATATAATTAAAATATCACCATGCCAAACATCATATATTGGGTTTAGTATACCATTACAATAAGATTTTAGGTGAGACTTCTCGTATGTAGATAAACAGAGTACATGTTAAGCATATGTATATACAAGAAAGATACTCCATAGTAGAAAAAATGAAAATACAAAAAGTGAGACAAACAAGACAATATAGCTGTCGTAAAAACAGTAATTTATTTCGTGAGTTAAGTTCCGTGAACATGCACGTGTACAATTGCACGATGATATCATGCACTAGTTTGTTCCAAGAATCAAACTAGTGACAATACCATTGTTTGAGTATAATACTCGTTTCGTTGAAATTCTCGATTAATTTTTATGTGTGTTCTAAACATATATGTGTACATGTTTAATTATGTTGGACTTGATTGCCTAACAGATGATTAGAGGTAAACAAACTAACCTAGGTTCTTTACACAATTGGTGCTTCCACAAACCTCTGTCATTTATGGATTATCTTTTCTTAGTCGGTCTAGAATTGGTTGGAAGATAATTTTCAATAACCTTTTTGCATCTCTACAAAGAACAAATTGGAACAAGAGATATCTATTAACTAAGAGAAGAACAACGAAAGGGGAAAGGGTGGCTCGCCCTCCGATTCTAAAACTCATCATTTATATTGAATATAATATTTTATTATTTATCTTGTAGCTAATGTAATGAAACAAAAAATGGATAGAAAATCATTTTAAATAAATGTTTGACCATTATGAAATGTGTTCATGTACGATACGTAACACTTTGCATATTAAATGAGATGTCTGCGCGACTTCTAAATTGCTTTGTTAGATAAAACTGTTCAACATGAAATTTATAATTGAAATATGCACTACAATCTATGAAATATGTTCATCTATATAAGAGAAGCATTCACAAAGCTTGTTATCCCTCGTTCCACTAAAAAGTATGACAAAGTGATTTATGTTAACTTTTAACTATTTCTTTTAATACAAATGTCCTGACAGAAATAAATTATGTAAAGTTTAACATTTTTATTTTCATGAAATGTATAAATGACAAAATGAAATAAGTGGTGCTCAAACGCATAAAACTACAAAAAAAATGGAAGAAAAAAGAAAAGAATGGAACAGCATTATACAAAAGATAGTCGGATATGTAAAAGAAATGTAAGAGAATTTTTAAAGATGAAAATATTTTTGGAAAATAAAATGAAATAAAAGGGAAGAAACATATAAAATAAAAACAGGAAACGAAATACAAATAAAAATACAAAAAAGAAATAAAGAAGGGCGTTCAAGAACATGGAGTAAAAGGGACGCTGCTATGCTGACGCAATGAGCGGAGGCTAGAACAATCATTTGCCGGTCACAGAACCAGGCCTACAGAAAGACTTCACTTTAATTTTGTTACTGGAGTGAAACGACCACTATAAATTCTATGCTGGGCCCAATGTACTGAAAACAACTGGGCCAAACATCAGTACCGTTACCCTTGAATTATCCTTGAAGTTTTTTTTTGTCTCAAGTGCCCAGCAAAATCATCAGGAAAAGTGAGGAAAAACTGCACCCATATGAGCTGCTTTCTTTTCAGCTCTCTCTCCTCGATGTGTCTGGCCTGCCCATGAATGCAACCGAGTTGAGATCTTACCGGAAAATTCACAAGCATCTGGTCGACGTGCAGCTTGCCCCCATTTCAGCTGTAGCGGAAAAACATGGACCAGGCACCGGGTTCGTTCGTCAGAGCAGAGACCAGGTACCAAACAACGAAAGCACACGATAGCAGGAAGTGAGGCCAGTTGATCCAGCCTCGCCTCCCACAGAAATCAGGCCCACGGGAGCTCATGGATGAACGGTTTTTTTTCTCACCAAACAACGATTGTTGAAATAGCAAAAAGAAAAGAAAAAATAGCAATTCAGATTTTAGCCATACAAGACTAGTTTCTGAACTTCGAATATTTAAAGTCAGTGTACAATGTACTTTGGTTACAACCTGGACATGGACTTAGGAATAGTGACTCTAAACCGCCGGCGCTTTGCATGGAGATTTTATGTCTTACTAGATTTAAGGGCGCACATGATCCCGTGAAATTCACACCGATTGGAGTTTGTATAACGATGATGAAAATCAGGTGGGTAAATGATAATATGTTTTTATTTAAGGAAATAACTCATTCATACTTTGTCAATGCCACGTAGGTAGATCATTTAGCCAGTGGCGGAGCTACATTCGGAGATTAAGCAACTAATTTCTAATAGAGAGGGTGCATACGAGCCAACCAACTCATGGAGCCGCAGCAAAGCCAATACACCTTACAACGCCAAGATTTTCTCCTTGCATGCATTAGCACTAATTTAATGTGAGATACACTAGTTATCAACAAGCACTCGTCGGCCGAGAACGAGAAGCCACCTAGAGTCAACGGGAGGTAGGTCTACCCCTGATAGGGTTTATGTTATAATAGAAGTCCTTTAGAGTGTAGAACTTATATAGATTTAATTTTTCTTGGTTTCCTATGTGTTCCTATGGAATGGTGGTGTTGCCATGGCCACCTGTAATGGTAGGAAGTTATGTAAATGAATAGAGTACTCGATGGCTGAAAAGGTATGTATCAATGGACCATTGGACATTAAGAAGGAAAATATTCATTAGCCACCAGGTAGCATATGTTCTTAACAACAAGATGTAAAAGGGACCAAATATTTCTTTCAACAAGCCTTGAACAATGAAAAGTAGAAGAGGGAGAAATAATTGTATCAAGCTTGTGTTCCTACTTACGTACACTAGAAAATCAAGGAATATTATCATACCAAGCTAATCTTTTTTAGGCTGTACATTTTTTAATATATAACAAAAGTTTGTACATAAATCAAGGAATATTATCATCTCAAGCTAATGTTCTTGCAAGGCATAAACAAAGTTTTGAACCCATAAATATAGTTCAGTTTGCTGACACAAAATTAGACACATAGAGCAAGAATATTTTACATCTTGCATCAACATCAGCAGCAACAAGCGGTGGATACATTATCCAGGTCATAAAAGGAATGCACGAATGAGATGTCATCACCATTATGACCGAGGGTTTCAAGTGGAATGCCTGAGTGAGATGCGATCACTAGGTATTGGGGTTAGGGTTGTGAGGTTTTACCATATTCTCCTGGGTTTTCTAGAACAATGTCAATAAAATAAGTGATGGATATGTTATCCATGTCATAAAAGGAATACATGAATGAGATGTCGCCGCCACTAGGATCGGGGGTTTAGATGGAATGTCTGGGCGAGATGCAGGGGCCTCTGAGGTAGTGGGATTCGGGGTTAGACTTCGGGAGTTTGACCATACCCTCCTAGGTTTCTAGAGCCATGACAAAGAAAGAATTGAAAGATATGTTAGGAATGGGCGAATGAGATGTCATTGCCACTATGATCGGGGGTGGGGGCACATAGAATGCTTGCATGAAATGCATGCACCATTGAGGCAGTAGTGTCAGGTTTGTTGGTTTGACCATATCCTCCTAGGTTTTCTGAAAAATGGCAAACCAATAATAATTAAGCGACTTGTACGCTTTATGTAGATCATAAAAGGAACACGTAAATTTATGTTGTCACCAATAGGATTAGAGGTTTAGATGTAATGAATATGTGGGTTGCAGTTGCCATTGAGGAGGCAGGGCCAGGGGTTAGGGTTAGGGGGCTTGACCATATCCTCATAGTTTCCTATAACAGTGGCAATACAAGAAGTGGTGGATCTTTATCTACGTCATAAAAGGAACACGTGAACAAGATGTCGTTAGCACTAGGATTGAGACCTTTATATGGAATTCGTGAGTGAGATGCATTAGCCATTGAGTCGGTAGGGTTAGGGGTTAGTGTTGGGTGTTTTACCATATTCTCTTGGGGTTTTATAGAGCACTGGCAAAATAACAAAGGTGGACACATTATGTGTCATAAAACGAATGCATGAGTGAGCTGCCATCTCCATTATGGTCAAGGGGTTTAGATTGAATGCTTGAGTGAAACACAATCACCATTGGGGCGGTAGGGTTAGGTGTTAGGGCTTGGGTTTTGACCATGTCCTCCTTGAGAAACTTGAAATGCCTTTTGTTAATGTATGTGAAGCTTCTTAATTCAAATAATGATCTAAGTTTTGGAGGTCTCATTTTAAATATGATAAAGTTCGTGCAAATATCATACCTTGTTATAAGTATCCATAAAGTTCGTGCAAATACCATACCTTGTATGTGGTAGTCATGTCGAAATCTTTAAAATTAGATACCTCGTTTGATATGTTTTGAGGAACTTGTTTTTGCACTGCATTGAGTGCATAGGTCGCGTTGCCTTCGGGTTTGATGTGCACTGGCTTTCCTTGCACTGTGTTCCACACTACCATGAGTACATGTTATGTCATGGTTTCTTGCGTCTTTTATGTCTTGTCTCGAGCATCTGTTTTGCACTACATTTTCCATCGCTTACGTCCTATCAAGTGACTCATGGAGAAATCACGAGTCCTTGGGTTCAGAAAATTTCTTCATAACATTGTGTCTAGATCCTAGTTTGAAACCATAATTACACTTTTGTAATCAACACAGAAAATTACACCAAAAACTAAATTCATACGGTGATTATGTTAATTAAACAAGATGAATTCAGCGGAGTGAATTGGAAGTTCATTTCCCTTCGGAAAAAGGTTCACCATGTGCTCTCCGAACCAGATCAAATCAAGTGGACCCATTTTAAGGCTTATGTGTATTCTTCTCAACCAGCCTATGAAGTTCAATTTAGTGGAAGAATCCATCAGCCCTAGCTCGAGGCTGTTTAGAAACTCAAGGCAGAAGGAAAGATCATGTTCCACATTTGTTTACTCATTCACAATAGAATCTGGATTGCAGGCAATTCAAAAGTATAAATTCGCCTCATGGAAGCACTTGTATCACGTACGTGTGATCATGTTCTTGAATCTTCTAACAACATGATCCTACCTCTTCCTCTATTTTTTCGAGTGGTCACCGGGGGAGCACAAAGGCGCCCACATGAACTCTTCCTCTATTCTGAAAAAGTTAGGTTTAAGGACAAATATAGGCAGCTCATACTTCTCATCTTCAATAGAAGAGTCGTAGAAAAAATTAGTGAAGGAATACTGAGCATCACAAAAAGGATCTATTTGCGGCGGCCTATATCACATGAAATATTTAAAAATAATTAAATGGGGGGATTTTTGGAGGAAAGTATGCTTTGGCTGAGGTGGTACCCTGCCAACCAAAAGATGAATGGTACCTCCTTTCGGAGGCATGTGCGCTTTAGGATTTGTGTTTGTATATCCCGATAATTTGTTTAGTTCTGAATAGCTTTCTATTTCTTTCTCCATGTAACACCAATGGTCTAGGCCACTTTGCTATCCCTTCTTAGCGGAAAATGTAGAACCCCTGTCAAGGAAAAAATGTTAATTACATGTGAGGGACATTTGTGGGAGGCCATTCATAAGTATGGGGCCATTTTCATCACAGTTCGGCTCAAATTTGTAGCAATTTCTATATAATTTAACATTGTTCCTAACATCTGGGGTGTTTGGTGATCCTTTTTAAAAGTTGCTAATATTGTATCTATAATAACTAAATAGAAGCAACCTACTAAGTGAGTTCTATCAACATGCAAGCATGCCACCCCATCAATCTACAATTCCGTTGTGCGCCGCATCAGCCGTCCTTCATTTACAACCCTTTACAAAGTGGGGTGGATCTTGTCCCCCCCCCCCCCCCCCCCCGCGGGACGGCTCCGTTTTCATGGTTTTAGGGTTAAGGTTTGGTGGGGCACTCCTCAGGTGGTGGTCGTGGTGCCTTGTCCAATAAAGTCTCCCAAGCTGCTACAACCCCATCTCGGCGGCGATATCGAGCAGTTGTTGGGAGTGTTGTGGTTCTTGAGGACTTCTCTGGTTGTGGGGTTCTCTGGATCGTCAAGGAGCTGCATCGACGGTTATTCCTTCTTCTTCGTCTCCGGAGCGGATGTGGTCTTCTTGACCCATTCGGCGACTTCCCGCATGTAACCAATAACGCCAGGTCGGCTCAGGGAGGAGCGGCAGCGGCGGCATGCCACCGACACGGTATGGAGATTGAAGACGAAGGGCATCTCAAGGATTTCATTGTAACCTTCGTTTTTGTTGAGGTGATTTGTACTGTTCGATGTTTCTTTTAGTGCTAGGTGCCTTTTCGAAAAACAAATTGTTTGATAAAATTGACAAGCAGGATGTGTTATATGTATATAAGTAGTACCTTTCTTCTGCACCAGCATACTGTTTATTTTAGCTGTAGCCTTAATTTTGTTTCCTTCCCAATTAAGCTTTCCACTGTATTGTCACTATTGCAGGTAATTCTGCACCATGTACGGTTCATCGAGGTGTTGTTCCTTTCCTCTGAATTTGGAAATGTGTTGTTTCTTACAGTTACCAATGTACAAGTTCGTAGTTTGCTCCGTCCAACAGGAAAATATCCAAGGAATAGACAAGTACGCATTTGTAGAGTTCGTGATAAATATAAACCATCCCTGCAACAAAAAAAATAAATATAATATAAAGCATCAAAATTCAATATGTGACATGGATAATCGGGTGAAAGTACTTCGCTTCTGCAATTTATTTGTGATGGTTTAATCCTAATAATCCGTCCATATCTAGCTGACACTTTACCAACGTCTGTTGCATAGTCAAGTCACATTTCATAATATCTTCCATTTCTATACTCAGATTTCAGGAGGCGGTTCTTCAAGAATAGGAGTGCGAATCAATTATCTAATTTTATTGTTGAACACTTAGTTCTACACATTAGGGGATTGCCAATACAATCATGTTAGTTTGGCTGTATGCAACTATGGTGCGATAGTTGAAACCATTGCAGATTTTATGGTCCATTTAAACGGTCAGCTCTTCTTCCAGTTTTGCTCATCTGCTCATATTGTCATATATAGTTTTATACAATGGAAATCATATCTATTTTCTTATTTTCATGCCATATTTAAATTTTGGTACTATAGATACTTCTATGGTTATATCAAGGGGAGGTTTCTAATTTAACATCTGTTATTAACATGTCACCTTCAGAATAGTACAAAAATATATGAGGAGCAATAGTATACCAAAATAGGAAAACACAAGCAGTAAGCTGAGGAAGTTTAGGATTCCAAACACCTCGCTGGTTAAATTTTTTGATATATGATCCGTCTAGTATTTCTGCAGCTTTTACACTGAATAGGAGAGGGAAAGACAAACTTGGTGCACCTACAAATTATTTCGTCATTTGAGGGCTTCAGGTTGCATCTATGTGTCATTCATGTTTGCAAGTTGTGCAAGCTGTTAATTGTATTTCAGATTTTGTAGGTACCTTCAAGTGGTGTGGCTACTGGGTAGGCTAAATTGTTTCTTCTTTGTGTGATTCTTACTGCATCGTTCTAATTGAAATGAAGGGGAAATTAATAAAAGGTTGTTGATTAATTCCGCCAACCATATTTAGCCATCGTCACAGTACGTTTTCTTAGATGACTTCATCAATTTTTCTCAATGTTCATCTATAATATAGTTGGTATTTTTCCCTTGCTCGTTCTTTTCTCATGTTTCCGCTGCAACAGGAGAGGTATATTTCTAGTTTCTATAAAGTGCCTAGCTCGAAACCGTGCTTACTTTTGTGTAAAAACACAGAAGAAAAGAAATTCACGACTCTTCCAGATCAGCTCGACATGTTGCCAGATAATGTAAATAAAGGCTTGTATTTTCATTGTGCAACAGTTACAAAACATTACAAGCGACTGATTATTTGAGGAAATCTAATACGGAGTAGCTGATGCTCCTCAACAGGATACGAAATTGATAAAAAGAAAGAAAAAAAAAGAGTACACTGCATGCTTCATGTAGAGGTAGATGGATGTCACCTACATGCATGCTCGATTATTAAAAGGTAAACGGACGATGTCCAAATTGATAAATGAATGAACGATGCAGCAGGACATGCAATTGTGCATGCATGCATCGGAAGAACCAGCCAGGATCTTGTCCTTGTCCTCACTGGGGGAAGCCATGCGGCCCAAACCCCTGATGCGGCATCTCCATTCCGGCGGCGTACCCAGGCGGCGGCGGCGGCGGCGGCATCCCCATCATCATGTCAAGCTTGTGCAGCGTCTCCAACCCGGCGTTGGTGCCACCGACGGGCAACCCGCCGCCACCACCAGCCACCGTGAAGTTGAGGAGTAGCGCCTGCTGACGCAGCCTGTTGGCTTCGACCGCCACAGCGGCATGAACCTTTGCCATCACGGCCTCGTAGGGCAGCAGGTCCGGCTCCCCCATCAGGGTCGCGTAGCCGTCCAGCCACGCCGTCGTTTGGCACCCCTCGGTGCGCGCCTTCGCTAAGACCTCCTGCGCGGCCTTGTTCCGCGCCTGCTCCGCTTCCAGCAGCCCGCGCAGCTCGTAGTTCTCCTGGTACGCATCGGCCAGCCCCTGGCTCAGCTCGCCCTGCGCCTGGTTCAGATCCGCCATCGCCTGGTTCAGCTCGCCGTCGCCGTCGCCGCCGCCCGCTTCCTCCGCTTCCTCCGTCTTGATGAAATGGTCGAGGACGGAGTCGACGGAGGGGTGGCCGAAGGTGAAGACGTTGTTGGCCGGGGAGAAGGCGACAACGGCCACCTTGGCGTCGCAAATGGTAGCCAGCTCGCTCGCTTTTTTGAACAGGCCCGGGCGGCGCTTGGAGAAGCGTACCTGCCGTCCCTGCTTGCTCTCGATGCGCCGGATCTCGATCTTCTTCCGCCCCGTGCCCTTCGGCCGCCGCGGCGCCATTGCGGAATTAATACTACACCTTAAACCTTTTTGGCCCTCTCTCAGAGTGTTTGTTTCGGTAGTAGGTAGGCTACAGCGTTGGGATCAATCGGATTATATAGGCGGATGGTGTAGAATGGAGCTGAAATTGCCTGCCGGGTGCCAACTCATGCAGAGCGCAGATCCGAAATCCTGCGTATACTGTCACGCGGATTCATTAATTCAGTACGGAGCTGGCCTTCATTAATCGAAAAAATCCAATTGAGCGTGCAAATGCTGAGCTCATCGACCACTCCTTGCTCACGTAGAGCCAGAAGAAAGAAGAGTATGGGATTTTTCTTTTCTTTTTTGACAATAGAAGAGTTCATGAGGTCATTATTATTAGATGACGACAAGGATTAATTGTCACAGCCCCAATCCAGTAAGAATTGTGAAGAGCCAGGTCCACCAACCACCACAATGCACGGTTATTAGCAGAATATCCCAAAAATTTGTAAAAAAATGCCAACAGGTGTTGACCTGTCTAACATAATTGTTTGAATAAAGCCACGAAGAGCCATCTCTGTTTTATCAAGGTATGATTCTTTTTCATACACTAGCCAGATGGTCCCCGCAAATCCGAGCACAACATCTTAAATGCATTGATATTGCTCGATAAATAATTATATGGTTTTATAATTGCTCAAAATATGTAATTCTAAACAATATTATTTTGTAGACGTCACAAATATATTATGTTAAGCAAATATGGCGACCAAACTATTTGAAATTATCAAGAATATGGCTCCCCTGCACAATTTTCGGCATTGCCATGAAGAGTCCAAGTACCCAAAGAAGTTGTCAGCGGCCATGAAGCGAGTGGGGCGTTGGCGGGAGTCAATTGGCGCTAACGGGAAGGGATCAACTCCAATCAAGAATCGATCGTAGATGGCAAGAAGAGCATGCAATCATTATGGTTGAGTTGTTTCAGATTGTATCGGCAATCACAAATCATATGAAAAAGAACCATATCTTGATGTGTAAAACGGAGATGGCTCTTTGTGCTAAATTATCCTGCTATTTTTTGTGCTAAATTCCTTACATGTATTGAGATATTGAGATGAAGGAAGTATCACATGAATAGAAATATGAATTGTATAAACATTTTGACAAATAAGTAGTATGAATTTATTATAAATAAACCATATCACCCCATCGTCTATTACTTGAATTTTCAGGACATTATGACCAGTTGCTTTCTTACATAATATAGTAAAAGTAGACTGCCCCTTAATCTTAACGATTAACTTTAGATATGATAGTGAAAATAATATTGTGCCTCATCCAGCCATTGTCTAATTAGTCATAGCATGATCAACGAAGAAGCTCTCACACTCCTCTTGTACCTCTTCCAAAGTATCATACGTTGTTGTTGGAGAAGCCACTGACTTTATTTGGCAGATCGTCCATGGACCGTGAACTCATGGATGCCCCCCCCCCACCCGAACAACACAAACCACTAACAAGACACAAGAAGAGTAAGTAAGGTGCGGAATGAGAAGCATCAATGAAAGCATACCAAAGCATCACACCACATTATAACCTAAGGGGCATGCATATGATCATTACTAAAAGTGGATCACAAGTTCATCATACCACTGCAACTATGGTGTCATCCCACCACCACAACAAAAGTGGATGTCTTTCTATCACCGCAAGGTCATCATCGCATGAGGGGTTAGTATATACCACCTCATAAAAATATACAAACTATCGGAAGTTCTTGTTCCATAGATATAACAAAAATGTATATCGTCATCTTCAACATCATGTCATCCACATCACCTCCATGGATGCTTCCTACCCCAATAGCCACAAGGCCACCATATGTCTACATTGTACAGTAGTAGTTGGCCAAGTAGGTCGTGAGACAGAGGATCTTGTGTGGCGGAACCATGCCAAAACAATTGGTGCCATGTGCCATGTTGTAGACGAGGTGGACTGGGCTTATGCACGCCGACATCGAGCTCGAGAGCAGTTGTTGTGCCAAACCCTAGACTAAGGTTTCGTTAATTTTTCCCCTTAATCAAGCCTACAATAGGACTTGCTTTTGTAAATCCAGCCGTAATAGGGCATATGTTTAATTAAACTAGGCTTATCTAGTTAAAACTCATTTTTATTTTTTTTAATCTTTTGGGTTGCGTGACCATGTTGAGTGCATTGTGCGATCCAAATGGACAGGAGGACACCTACCTGTATTGCGAGGGCCACCTAAATGGATCAAATCAAACCTAAAAGATGTGTGATTTAGGTGGCC
Organism: Lolium rigidum; assembly: GCF_022539505.1. Taxonomy (NCBI): domain Eukaryota; kingdom Viridiplantae; phylum Streptophyta; class Magnoliopsida; order Poales; family Poaceae; genus Lolium; species Lolium rigidum. The sequence goes on from NC_061511.1 coordinate 245,881,701, forward strand.
TTACAGGAAAATTCGTGTAAGGGCATCTCCAACGGGGCGATGCAAACGGATGCTGAGCGAACGTTTGCGTCCGCGGAGATCGAAAATGCGTTTGGACCCTGCTCCAGCGGGGCGACGCAAACCTGGCCCAAATATGGAGCAGATTTGCGTCTCCGCGGACGCACCGAGCATTCGCCGAAACTTACGTAGGACCCGCGCATCAGGATAGCGAAATCGACCGCTTCGGTTTGCTTCTTTTTTCCCCTTCTTTGCTGCCCTAGTGCGACACTACCATCCCAACCTCACCGCCGCCACCCCGCCGCAGTACACGCCGTCGGCTCGATCCTCTCGGAGGACAGGATAGGTTGTGGCGCACAGCTGTCGCCTGTTTGGGGGGGCCAAACTTTGCCGGTTGCGCCGCCCGGCCTCGCCGCCCACGACATGTTCGGTCAATTACGCCGGTACGTTTCTGAATCGTGTTTTCAGCGCTATTGTGCGCAACCATTGATCCGTAGTTCCTACCCACGTAGATGGACATGTGGCAGATGCTGGACAAGTTCCGCGTGGAGGTCGTTGACTCCTCTTCCGACGAGGAGTCCGATCAGTCGACGCAGATAATGGTTACTACTACGGCCTCCATCCTCCACGAGTACAATGTCAGCCAGACGCCGGTGCACCGGGGCTCTGTGAAGGGCCGCTCAAAAAACCCGCCGCGCAACAGAGGGGAAGGGAACCTCCGGCTCCACGCGGACTACTTCCACCTCACCGATCCGGTGTTCACGGAAAAAATGTTTCGGCGCCGGTACAGGATGTCAAGGGACCTGTTCATGGTCATTCTACTGGGCGTTAGAGACTACGACCCCTACTTCCAATGCAGACCTGATGCAACAGGTACGCCAGGCTTCACCTCCTACCAAAAATGCTCCGCAGCTATTCGCATGCTATCATATGGAATGGTTGCTGATATATTCGATGAGTATCTCCGAATGGGTGAGAGCACATGCCTTGAGTCCATTTACCGGTTTTGCTGAGCCGTGATTGTTGTGTTCGGACAACATTACTGTAGGTAGCCAACAATTGAGGATACAAGGCGGTTGTTGTCTATCAACGAGTCTAGAGGGTTCCCAGTAATGATTGGCATCATAGATTACATGCACTGTGAGTGGAAGAACTGTCCATTTGGATGACAGGGTCAGTACAACGGGCATGCAGAGGGACGCACTGTCATTCTTGCAGTCATATGTCAAGATTTATGGATTTAACATTCGTTTTTTGGCATTGCCGGTTCCAACAACGACATTAATGTGTTGCACCGATCACCAGTTTTCAACAGGCTTATGCAAGGCGAAACTCCCCGGGTGAGCTACGAGGTAAATGGAAATGCATATGACAAGTCATATTATCTTGCTGATGGCATCTACCCTGACTGGGCCACACTGGTGAAGATTGTCCGTAATCCAAACACGGAGAAGACAAAGAGGTTTGCTAAGATGGAAGAGAGCGAGGATTTGGTGTGCTCCAAGCTCGGTGGGCAATTTTCCGTCACCCGGCAAGAACATGGTCGCTGAAGACCATGCATGAGGTCATGACATCCTGCGTGATCATGCACAATATGATCGTTGAGAACGAGCATCCTGATGGATGCAATGAGCACCAATGGGATTTTCAAGGTGAGCTGATTGCGCCAATCCCTGGGGCATTATCGTAGGATGAGTATCTACATATGAATGTAGAAGTTACTGACAAGATCAGATCGAAACATCTACAGAGTGATCTGATTGAGGATCAGTGAGCATTGACTGGCCATAAAGACAATGCCTAGATGAATATCATCTTATTTTCATGTAGATGTTTAAAAATTTGGACGTAATAACCAAGACTTCGTTGAACCTATTTATTTTGTTGTTTTGAAACATCCCAATTAATACCGATGCGCAAATATGTCGAGCCGCTGAAGATACCCCAGACGCAAACAAATACCGAACACAAGCAGTCATTTTCGCTCCACCAGATGACGACGCAAACGAACGCGTGTCGGCAATTTAGAGTCTGATGAAATACCGTCGCCCGGTGAAGATGCCCTAAGCAAGAGCGTTTGGTGGCTGAAACTGACCTGCAGCTCGGCTCCGGTCCAGGTGAAGCATAGAAACTTGGACCAAGGTGTCGGGGCGTTCGTGAGAGGAGAGACCACGTACCAAAGCACGGGATAGCAGTGAGTCAGGCCAGTGACCGACCCGCGCGTCCCACAGGAATCAGGCCCACGGGAACACACATGGGGATGAAGAAATTCCGCAAGTAGCAAAAAGAACAGAAAAAATATCGATTTAGATTTGGTTCAATTGCAATCTGAATCATAGTACTACTACTACTAGGCGACTTCTTTTATAAAAATAACTAGCAGAAGCAGAGACGGTATAGTTTGGCGATGTCTGACGTTTTAGTCAACGTGTCCAATGGTTTCAGCGGGCTCCTGAAATGAAATCAGCAGCAGCACCTGGTTTCTCCCGGTGGTTGGTGAGCTCTGCTCACAGTCTGAATTTACAGCAAAAACAAAAACAAACATCACAACTCTTTGCATCAACTCCCTTCCTCGAGAAAAAAAACAATAAACCATTGTCACACACTGACATTGCCGCAAAGACTGAAATACTTCCTCTACCAGTGTGGATTTGCGCAGCAAATTGTTACAATTTGAATTACTGAAAGATTTAGTAGAAGCTAGAACAAACTGGCGGCGTCATGGATGGTACTACTGTACTACTAATCCACTACTGCAGCCCAATATAGAATCCAGAAGAAGCAAGCTCAGCTCAGTCTGCGTCTCCGACCCCACTCACCTACCACCAACCGCCCCCGGTCCGCTTCCACCGTATAAAGTCAGCCAGCGCCACCAGCACCACCACCGTCTCCACCAACTCCGACCAGAAACGCAGAGCCACAGCCACCACCATGGACGTGGCCGCGCTGCTCCCCTTCGCGCTCGCGCTGGTGGCGATCCCGATCTCGCTGGCCCTCCTCGACCGGCTCCGCCTGGGCCGGCTCCCGCCGGGCCCGCGCGCGTGGCCCGTGGTGGGCAACCTGCGGCAGATCAAGCCGGTGCGCTGCCGCTGCTTCCAGGAGTGGGCGGGCCGCTACGGGCCCATCATCTCCGTCTGGTTCGGCTCCTCGCTCACCGTCGTCGTCTCCACCTCCGACCTCGCCAAGGCCGTGCTCAAGGAGCACGACCAGCAGCTCGCCGACCGGCCCCGCAACCGCTCCACGCAGCGCTTCAGCCGCGACGGCCAGGACCTCATCTGGGCCGACTACGGCCCGCACTACATCAAGGTGCGCAAGCTCTGCAACCTCGAGCTGTTCACGCAGAAGAGGCTCGAGGCGCTGCGACCCATCCGGGAGGACGAGGTCACCGCCATGGTCGAGTCCGTCCACCGCGCCTCCACCGCCGGTAAGCAAAACCCAGATCGCGCCTTTTCCTTTTCCCTGTCCTTCACAATACATTACTATGAAATTTTGGATAAAGCGAGGGTGGTTGCTGCAATAATGTAGAGCTATCTTTGGTCCGAAGGATCGTTAGGCGAGTGGTCTCCTACTCGTGCATAGTGTGTTTGGTGACGGATTGGTCCCTCGTGTTGAAGACCGTGCCCACAAGAACTCTTAGTTGTTTCAGAATGCCCTGCAGGACCAATTGTAAACGGAGTCTATCTGTCGGAATGCCTCACACGGGGTGCATCCCTGTTGAGTGGGCACATGGCAAGCACGTTGTCAGAGTTGCAGCATAGTTAAGACGCACTTGAAAACAATAATGTAGGTGACCATGACACCAGTAAGACATCATTGGTCAACTCCAAAGCGGACGACAGGCGTTGAGTTCTTTTTATTAATCCGCAGCGCAGACTTGATCTCCCCATGCTCATGGTGGTTGCAAGTTATGCAGTAGACCTGCCATTAGGCAGTGCTCTTTAGCAATGTTTTCCCTCTTATATAATGCAAATGCAGCGCTCCTGCCATTAGCGTAAAAAAGTAATATTAAGTAGACCGTAGTTCACATGAGACTTAGTGCACACAGAGATGTGATTATACATGCCATTGAAGCTTAAAGTTAGGACAGTTTGTTGCTTTCCGTGTCACTGTTAGTTCAGGCTCTTCGACGCCACTAATGGTTCTTGGTAGAGCAGTTTATCTTATTGTGTACTAGCGTCGGGCACAGGATCTGCTACTTGATAGAGACTGCCATTTTGGAGGCATTCTCCTCATTGTAACGACCAATGGGCCATTCTGAATGACACTACCCCCTCCGGTCTCTTTAATTGACTCAGATTTAGTACAACTTTGTACTAAATTTGAGTCAATTAAAAAAGAACGGAGGGAGTACTATTTAAGGTCAAGCATTCTCTTGTGGCGTAATGCCTGTTTAGCTAAGCCGGAAATCTTGACTTGAATATCATGGCCACATATAACATATGTGGAGGGCTAATTTTATCTTCTCTTTCTGTTTCACCAATGCAAAGGATGTAGGTCCATTTTTCTACAGAATCGATGTAATTAAAGGCGTGCCATTTGGGAGAAATTTATTAGTTGTGAGTTTAGGAGTAACCTGCCTTGTTCTGTTTGGCAACAATACCATGGTTTTATATGTCCAAAAATCATATAGCTTGATTTGTCTGACAAACTGAGTTTTTAAATAGCAATGGGCCTATACTGGTACAAGTACTAAAATGGATCAGATTGATGATAGCTTCAGATGTGACTTGGACTGCAATCAGTACAGCCTTTATTCCTTAGGCAGTCTTATTACTACGGTATTTGGGCTATTGATATCTGATTAAGAGCAGTTATTCCAGAACATCATTTCATCGAGTTAATTGATATCACAAGTCCAAAAAAAATTGGAAGTCCGTATGTCAAATATTTTATCATGGTACTAGCATGTTGACATGGCAAGTAATTTTTGTTCAGTAAGTAAAGTGGGATGCTTAGTGTGCATCAGACATAAAATGTGGCAACACATCCTGCCTATTATATCTCATTGATGGTCAGTGGTCGGTGGCACGTGCACAAATTACAAGTTGTTTTAAGCTATTGTACTGCACAATATGCTCCAAATGCTCAAATGCATGTTTGTATCTCATCAGGAATATGCTAGATTAATTAATTGACATTTCATGCTTTCCTCCTTTTAGTTTTACCTCAGCCCTGTTATTTATTTTCAACTAATTATGGACCCTTTTCTTTCTTCAACATGCATCTTCAACATGCATCTGGCATTGCATTTTATTTCATATTCAATGTATGTTGCAGTATAAATGTAGCAAATCCATGTGAATGTAGTCTTCTAGCATAGACGACTCTCTGATATATGTTGATTTACTATAGGAATATAAACTAGCAGCTACCCAGAAGTTAGAAGAAATCTGCAAATTAACTTTATTCTCTAGTACGAGGGATAGTTTGTGTTAAACTGGATACTGCATGGATCCTTTGCTGCGATGTATAGGTTTTTGTTTTTGTCGTGGAAAACATGAATTGGTTATGCCCTTGCTTTTATGCTATGTTATGTTTTTGGCATAATTTAATTCATGAGCTAGACTTACATAATGGAAAGATAGCATAGCCGGCATGACATATGATAGTGGAATAGTTCATGTTTTTTTCTGGAATGCGCGTCGAACCACGTGGTGAAGCAGTTTTTATTACTTAATCGATTCAATCCGTAAATCAGCTTCCACTCTTGCCCAACTGTATTGTCTATCGAGTTCTAAATTAACTATTCATATGGTTTTCAGGTAATGAAGGAAAGCCATTGGTAGTGAGGAATTACCTTGCTATGGTTTCCTTCAACAATATAACAAGGCTAGCTTTTGGGAAGCGGTTCATGAATGCAAATGGTGATATTGACGAAGAAGGGCAGGAGTTCAAGATTATTGTCAACAACGGGATCAAAATTGGTGCATCCCTCTCAGTTGCTGAATACATTTGGTACTTGAGATGGCTCTGTCCACTTAATGAGGAGCTTTACAACACCCACAATGAGAGAAGGGATCATCTGACGAAGAAGATCATAGAAGAGCATGCAAAGGCCCTCAAGGAGAGTGGTGCCAAGCAGCACTTTGTGGATGCACTGTTCACTCTCAGAGAACAGTATGACCTTAGTGATGACACAGTTTTTGGACTTCTATGGGTATGTTGGATGTCCCTTTAAATCTTATTAATTTATCTTCCTATATTCTCTTTTCCTTTTAGTTTCAGATGAGATGCCCTGCTAATTTTGAACATGGAACTAGCATATCAGTGCTGACATAGTTCTTCCATTCTTTGCACAAATGCTATATTGATTTTATTGCATCGATTTATTTATGGATCAAGGACAACCTTATTAAGTTTAGCCAGATTTAGTAGATAAGTTTAGGTGAGATGCCACTGTCTCAAGGTTGGTGTAAGATGCTGGAATTGGAAAATGTGTGTTTACTTTCGAGTTGGAAATTAGGTAGTGCTTTATCGTTACAATAATTCAACTACTTACCAAAAATGCTTTACAAAGGTTCATAGGCTATTCACCTAACTTTTGGTCACTGTATGCCTTGTCAGTTTCCTCTCTTGCAGCTGCATATGCTAAAATTTTCATGTAAAACTTGTTCATACCGGCAAATCAATACTATGGAAGTACATGATATATGCTATTTACTGAACCTGCAACCCAGATAATCTCATTGGGCCTTATGTGAGTTCTTAGCTCTTACCGTCCCAATATCTGTTGCTTATGTTCAGGACATGATCACTGCTGGAATGGACACAACAGTCATATCAGTCGAGTGGGCCATGGCAGAGCTGGTCAGGAACCCCAGGGTGCAGAAGAAGCTGCAAGAGGAGCTGGACAGTGTCGTTGGCCGTGACCGTGTCATGTTGGAGACAGACTTCCAAAACCTGCCCTACCTGCTAGCTGTCGTCAAGGAGTCTCTCCGTCTGCACCCGCCGACGCCTCTCATGCTGCCCCACAAGGCCAGCACGAGCGTCAAGGTCGGCGGCTACAACATCCCCAAGGGCGCCAATGTCATGGTGAATGTGTGGGCGATTGCCCGCGACCCCAAGGTGTGGAACAACCCACTGGAGTTCAGGCCCGAGCGCTTCTTGGAGGAGAGCATCGACATCAAGGGCAGTGACTTCAGGGTGCTGCCCTTCGGCGCTGGGCGGAGGGTGTGTCCTGGTGCGCAGCTCGGGATCAATCTCGTCGCCTCCATGATCGGGCACCTCCTGCACCATTTTGAATGGTCTCTGCCGGAGGGCACCAGGCCAGAGGATGTTAATATGATGGAGTCCCCTGGGCTTGTCACGTTCATGGGCACGCCGCTGCAGACTGTCGCCAAGCCGCGCCTGGAGAAGGAGGAGCTGTACAAGAGGGTCCCGGTTGAGATGTGAGCAGCCTGCGCTGCTTGGCATGTTACGATTTGCTGCTTTCAGCTAGGTGCTGGATAGAGCTCATGTTGTTGTAATTGTGAGGTGTTAATTGCCATTTGAATCTCAAAGTTACGGGGGCGGATTGATTCTAGCTTGATTATTTACTTGTTCTTTTTCTCATACAGTTTTGTTTTTTAACAATATAACAACTCATGTTAGACAATGTATTTCCCCACCTGATACAATCCACGTAAATAATGTCTGAACATCTGATTCTGAACTGAAATTTGGAAACCTATGCAGATTTTAGACATTGGGAGCTTTGGAAACAGTAGGTTTGCCCTGTTTTTCGTGGAAATATTTTCCCTTTTAATTGAGTGCGCCGATTTAGAGCTTAGGAGCCTGGTGTTTTGAAAGAAAATGAAAATTGTATTTAAAAGTTTTGAATAAACTGATTTTTTCACAGCTAACGTATAGATATTTTCTACAAACATGAATATATCTGCTTTGTATATTGGGGTACATAAAAATAAGAAAAATGTGGCTCAATATAGGTAACAGAACTCAATTTTGTTCTTCACATTTTTTTATAGACAACATTTAATAGATAATTTGATGGAAATTTAAACACAAATACTAGGTATTAATATATTTGTACTTGTATTTCTTCAGAATTTTATGAAGTGGAAAAGTAAAGTTCTATTTTTTCCTGAAAAACAAGATCACTGTAGCTCGATCATCATTTGGAGTTTGCGCTTTTAATTTCATTATCTTCTTAAGGACTCTCATTGTTAACGTGACCATAGCCATAGGGGCATAGAAGATTTCACGTGCAGGTTCTTCAGCAAAGCGCCAAAGAAAAGCAAGAAAATATATGAAAAGTTTAAACTGCATCTCGCAAAACCGTGTCCATTGTCCAACACACCACACGCGGGCCAGGACCTATCTTTCCAACACACCCCAACTCCACACGCTATGACCAAACTTTGCCAAATCATGAGCAACACCATTACCTGATATATTAATCTTGCAAACCAACAAACCATGGATTATAATATTTATCTAATGCACAATCCCGCTATTTTCATATTTGCTTCAATCCAGTGGTGGACCTAGGATTTTGCTAATGGTTATGCCGCTCCAAAAATTTATGGCATTTTTGAGAAAACGAATTCTCAAATCAATAATTAATTATACAATTTTCATTGTAAAATGGTATAGAAGCAATAAATAATATCTAATGGAAAGCATTATAGAGCCTCCCTTTCGAGTTTCCGTACTTTTGAGTACTTCTAGGAAACAACAACTTCAACAGATTTAACATTAGTGTGACGAGGGATAATCTGGCAAGTGGACACAGTTATTCAGCTAATATTATCATTGATTATCACACTTATAATCTGAAATATGCAGAAAAGAAACTTACATTACTACTTATCTGGCCTACGCTTCCTTAAGGACATGAAAGTCTCGATTATATTATCTTCATCCACTTCGAAGAAAATATCCCGCTCAATGTATGTAACTAGACAATCATCCAAAAGACTATCACTCATCTTATTTCTTAACTTTGTTTTCACTAAAGTCATTGCAGAAAACACTCTTTCAACACTTGCGGTCGCCACCGGGAGAATCAATACCAATTTGAGAAGCAAGTAAACCATATCATACACTCTATGCAGGTAGTGTATGGTGTCAATGCTTGTTTGTCAACAATGGGCTCTTGGACAGCAAGTTTTCAACCGAGCACTTCTACTTTTGTTTTCCAAAGTATCATTTTCCCTTCCATGATTGTTGCTTGCTGCCTCTTGATTTGAGTTTTATTTGTAATTCTATGGTTATTTTTCATACTCATTTTTATAGAAACCATATTATCTTTTCTCACAGTGACATGCTAGGAAATCCTCTCCAATTAAAAATGAAGTTCTAATGTGTAAAACCTATTCAACATCCGACACTAGGTAGACCGATCTTGTTGTTGATTCCTTTCATTCTTTTGTCGCTGACTATATAAGATCTGAATTCCAACATAGTCTTGAACGGTTTGCTTTACCAACATCTTCGGATTTACTCGTCATAGTATGTTGTCTCTCTTAATTTTTTTAATTTTTAAACCAATATCTATTCATCATGTCTATTTTTGGATTTCGAGATCACGATTTAAGGCATTATATCAAAACAATTAATGTGTCCTTACAATGAAATATTTAGCTTTTGGAATACTAGCACACAAAGGCTTTTATGATACTCAATTAATCACCAAGCATGTGGTGGTTAAAGAGCTTGGTCGAACACCCTTATATCCCAAAAACCGCCTTTTCCGTAGATATTTGGTTTAATCATCTTATCCAAAGTCATTCAATGAGCTTTCCGCCAATGGCCTGCCTCATCACCCACCAATATCTCGTTATAAGTTGCCCCAGGTCATCACACAAACCGACAAACTGATCAAAAATTATTGCACATCCAACCACAAAGCGCCAAGTTATCCACTTCAACATATATACTCCGACCAAAATTGCATGTAGTCCTTATGCAAACCTAAGGTAATAACTTCTTTCTTCAAAGTAGTTGTCAAAAAATGGAAGTCAACACATTCGCTTGCTTCTCTCCCGCTCAACTCATACCGTTTCCTCTCTCATCGGATGTTTGTCGAACAAAAATCAAAATATTAACTTATGCATTATAAAGCATCGTTTCGAGGTTTTATAGATTGTACCCCTCTCTCGTAACAGGTGTATGTACCGCACACATCATTTACTCTTACAAAAAGTATTACCAAAATGGCACACGACTACACAAGTGCCATAGGTGGCCCAAATTAAAGACAAAGACGGAAACACTTAAAGAGGAAGCACGCAACGACAAGGCATCGACGCTCATTGAGCCATCTATGCCTTCTTTACTCGTGCCTTTTTTCCGACTTAGCATAATAATTTGGCGCCACCTTTTGACGTCATCTGAAATTGGTAATGGTTGACTGAACATGGCTAGCGAGGCGTAAATGTCTGTAATATTTTCATCTATATTAACTAAAGATCACCCATTGACATATGAGGGAGTTTGGAGAGGGAACGGAAGTAGCAAAATTTGAACTATTTTCCCTATGCTAACATAAAGAAAGGAGACGATCAACTCCAAAACAGAGCTAAAATTTCACGGTTGTTCCACCTAAGGCCAAAAAAATGGATGGTTCGCAAATCGCAATCGCAGGGAAGGCCAGGAAGGAAACCGCCGGATCCCGCCGTTGGTTTGGGATCGGACGGTGGAAAGAGGGAGCGCCAGGAACCAGCCAGAACGTGGGGTCCACCTCACCCGGGATAGAGACGGACGGGACGGTCGTCAAACCACGTGGGCCCCCACATCGCGCGGAGCCTACCAACCGCAGAACCACCTCCGCGGACCAGGTCCATCCCCGCCCCGTAGACCCTCCACATCACCCCACCGTTCGAGCGGCGCACGCGTGGCCAGGCCCATACACCGGGTCCACGCCGCGGGCCCCAGAGCTCGCTTCCTGCGGGCGCTGTTTGTGGGAATTTTGTTTAGTTTTTTTTAATTATTTTTGTTCCGAAAAGTAAAAGGGTCAGACGGATAACGGAAACCCTAAATCCCCCAAATCGCAGAGGATCTATCCCGACTCGCTCGCTATTTAATGTATCGCGCTTCCCTCCTCCGCCGATCCGATGCTCCCCCCGACGCCGATCCCACCGCCACCCGCCGCGCTCTCTCCGACTCCGACGCCGCCGGCGCCGCCGCCGCCCGCTCGACGCCGCCATGAGGAAGAAGCTCGACACCCGCTTCCCCGCGGTACGTACGGCGATGGTTTCCCCGCTATGTTCCCGCGAGTTTATTTATTGTTGTTTCCGTAAAATTTCTCGCGTAGGCTCGGATTGATGCCCGCTATACGCGCCGCCGATTGAGGTTTCGCGAGTATATGGCTAGATGATACGCGATTTTTTTGTGTGCGTGCTCATCCTGTATTTGCGTCACTTGCGGTTTTGTTAATTAATATGGTGGGTAATGGACTTCTCGTATGTCTCTCCTTTGTTGGGTTTGGTAGATGCGCCTGCCCCTCGAGGAATTTTTTGGTGCAATCGCTAAATATTATATCTGGATTGTGCCGCACGATTAGAATTTTTAGCCTGTTCATGTGCGTGCTCTCCTTTGTTAGGCTTGGTAGATGCACCCTCTAGATGAATATTTGGGAGCAGTTGCTAAATATTATTATATGTGGTTTGTGCAGCACGATTAGAATTTATAGCGGTTCGCTTGTGCTTGCCCTTTGTTTGCTTCGTCCTTATAGATGGGCGTGATTTTGTGGGCGGCTTCTTCCATGGCCATATCACAAATCTTTAGCCATTCGATCTAATTGGTAAACATGCTGTAGAGGTAGACAGTGGATGCACTCTCCTTTGTTGTCCTTGGTAGATGCACCCTCTCGATGAATATTTGGGCGCCAATTGCTAAATATTATTTATATGTGGGTTGTGTAGCACGATTAGAATTTTTAGCCCTTCGCTTGGTCCTTATAGATGGGTGTGATTTTGTGGGCGGCTTCTTCCATGGCCGTATTGCAAATATTTAGCCATTCCATCTAATTGGTAAATGTGATGTAGAGGTAGCCAGTGGATGCATGCAAATCCTTGATTGTTGAGATTACGCCTTGTTAATGTTTTGATAGTATGGTTTTAGCGTGGACAAGAGTGCCTTCGTGTGACCTATTTATTTTAATTGAAAATCAGGATCAGTTTGTTGTATGCTTGCATAATTAGTTATGTTTAAATTCCTTGGGTTAAGCTCTTTTTGTTCAACGACAGGTAGGTTCCTTCTGTAAGGTACGAAGGAAACCTAGAGTAGTTGCACTCACTATTTACTGAAAAAAGATGAACATGATTTATTGAATAGCACTGTTATACCAATATGAGTATTTTCAGGAATGATAGGTTAACTGCGGCGGATGTGGCTTACTTGTCTCCAGAGGAGATCAACTCGAGATCTTCTGCAGTGTTTCCTATTTTGCTCTGTAGCTCGGGTAGTGGGGGTGTAGTAGCTTTAGCATTTGTAGGTTATGGTTCAATTCCTTTCAAATTGGGCTGCTGTGCATGAGCTGTTATTCCTGCTTACCGGGCTATGCTTCTACCTTCTTCCTATATAAAATGAGGAGAGGAATTGTTAGTGCAAAGTGCCCAAAACGACCTAACATTATGGAATCAATCGTGCAATTTCTTTTGTAGCTATCAATCTGTTTCATTGTTGTTTAGACCAATACACATTTCTCTATATAGTGGCAGGAAAGCTTCTGAATCGACAAGTTAGTGCTGTTTATCATTTTGTAGTATATATCCAAATGGTAAATAGGCCGAATAGGATTCTACTGCTTAACCATCTGATCTACACCAGTAGGTTAAAGCTGTGTACAGTTGATAAAAGTAATAAGTAGTATAAATTCCAGAATTAATATCTAATTCAAAGCAAGGAAAATTCCCAAAGCTGTTGTTTAGTCCATCTTTGGGAGGAGATGCCAGCATTCTGATTGCATATGTTTGCTGTACAATTGAATCCCCGTGATACTGAAGTTCTTGTACAAGATATGGAGATACACTCTTTGTTAACCTTTTCTTTCACAATGGACTAGGAGAATCTCCTTCCTTCATATGCTTGGACCAATGCTTATAATCACATGTGAATACTACAGCTGTCACATCCTTTTCCGTTAAAATAATATTGCTGGCCATTTGCATTGTAGTATACCGCAATCATAACTACTCCCTCCATGCAGTATTGTATGACATTGTAGCGATTTGATTGATTCATCAACTTTAGGTTGTATCTAGTCTACTTTTAGTATATTGGTTCACTCCTTTCAGTTTGTATCTAGTCTAGCTAAGTATCTAAAACATCTTATATTAGTGCACGGAGGGAGTATGATCTATGTGAGCCTTTTATTGATGTTAGGTTGTCATTTTTTTAGTAGAAAGGCAGGTTATAAATTTTACTAGTCTTTCAGATGGTATCATGTCATTCTTCTGTCAATCTAATGTTAAATTACTTTTGTAATTTGTTATACAGCCTCGGATTAAGAAGATCATGCAAGCAGATGAAGAGGTTGGCAAGATTGCTTTACCTGTACCTGTTCTAGTGTGTAAGTTCTCTATAGCCACTTCTTAGAGAACTTTCTTTTTTTAACTCTATTTATTATTAGTTGCAGACTTCCTTTTCACCATTTGTTAGTAGCTTATATTGACAAAAATACGCTACATATGTTGTTCCATCTAGGATGTACCTCTTTAGAAAAATAAAGTTTTAATTACTATTCGTATTTCAATGTTGGTAACATATTCCATCGATATGAATTCCTTTTATTTCGCTAGACCAAATTATTCGCATATTCAAACCAAACCAAAACATAACTGCTGACATTACTACCTATTGTACTTTCTCGTTGTGAAATAAACATATGCAAAATTGAAGAAATATTTGGTCCTTTGGGGAGGTTGACAGGGGTAAATCATGAATTTATCTTTAGAGTCGTCTTGGTGCTATATGGAGCATGAAACATTTGTAGCAGTCACTTGAAGATCCAACCTCTGAACTGCAGTTTTATTAAGATGATATGATTTTATATATGGTCACTCTAGATCTCGATTTTGAACATGAGAATAGTACTTACCATAAAACATGTATGGAAGATGTAGAACAATGTTAGTCATCTTTCTCTTGATAAAAGGAGGAACTTACTACTAGGGTCATCATAGCTGAGGTGCAAATATGAATCCTGTGACCATGGGAGCTTGAGCAGAGGCTCAATGTCAAACCCCCTCATAGCATTCACAAACATCCAAGCAGCAATGTAAGCCTTCTTTCGTATATTTTTGCACACATGCACAGTTGTTCTCCACATCATCATGCACAGGAGCATCACCCTTACATTTTCATGTCAGAGCTGACTGGCTCCTCCACAAGGCACCTCATCTCTCCCCTGTTAGCTTGGTGATATGCTATCCCTGGCTATCGCCATGTCTTCATGATTTAGCTTTCTCTGTTCTCCTGATTTGGAACATCTCATTATATGTTATACTTCCTGGAGGGTCAAACTTGGTAGAGGAGAAGATATGGCACTAAGTTAAGCGGAGGGATTTGTGGTGATGGCCAAAGGAATCTGAGAAAAGGCTAGACGCGGGAAGAACGGGTGTTTAGCTGGTGCAGCTTTAGGGCCACTAATTGAGTGGAGTAATTAAGTGCGCTCGACACTGGCGGGACATATACATTAAATGAGAACCATTGAGGATTGTGGTGGGGGTTCTGAGTACACGCCAGTTGCGGGAAGAGCCGACTTAGCAGTGTACCATTAAATGACGGGGTAATCAATGATACTTGACTGTTGACACTGGTGGGTCATAGTTTTAATTGTAGCCATTCCATTTAGTTGCATAATGCACAAATGCGGGTGCATGTAAAAATCGATGAGACTCGTACTCGTACAAGCAGTATAGAACTATAGATTTCATTAATTGCAAGGTATAGCTTAATTGCATCCTCTTATTTGAACTAACTGATTCATTAGTATTGGCACGTGCATGTTGATGTAAGATTGACATCAGCTATTGGTTCCTCGAAAAAAAGGAAGACATCAGCTATATAGGCAATAGCAAAGTAACTTGATGTCTAAATACTTGTTGCTACACCTACATGCTTCTATTCTCTAGTTTGTTTTTGTAAGAACTCTTTTTGTAACTCACACCATGCATGTGCTTTCAACTTTCAACTAACATATTTCTTTGATGTCCATGATTTGCAGCCAAAGCACTGGAGCTGTTTTTGCAAGACTTGTGTGATAGGACATATAATATTACAATTAAAAAAACGGTCAAGACAGTGAGTTCATCGCATTTGTAAGTTTGCTTGACCTTATTTGACGCTTAGTCAATAGGATATGGATAATTTATATTATGATATAAAACTTGAACTTTAGTTTGGCAGAATCTTACGATATAAAACTTGAACTTCAGTATGGCAGAATCTTAGTAGCATTATCCATTTTGCTATTCGAGTTTTCTTAACAATGCATTGTTCTTGCTTTTTGTTGTTGTCAAGGTTCATTCTACAGCAGTAGTCTATAAGTCATGTAGTGTACATAGTCGAGAACATACCAATGGGCAAGTTGCTCAATAACACCACAAAGATCACATGGTTAATAACATAACACTTTCACTGAAACATGGCACTGGCCCCGTCTACGTTGTTGTATTGGCTGTTATTTTTCAATTTGTGGCTTCACTAAACAAATTTCCTTGTATAACATACTGATATTGCTCTACCTTTCACATTAACATTGCCAGGAACGAGTATGGCCTTGTTCCTTTTTTCTAGTGCTGAACTGAATTTTGTGGCTTCACTAAACAAATTTCCTTGTATAACAAATGTCAAATATGAAGGAAGCTTTGACATACTGATATTGCTCTACCTTTCACATTAACATTGCGAGGAATGAGTATGGCCTAGTTCCTTTTTTCTAGTGCTGAACTGAATTTTGTGGCATAGTTGGTATCTTATTATATGTTGTTCCAATTTACTCCAAAGTTAGCAGCATCTTATAATGATGATGTAAAAGTATCTTCATACATGTTCTTGAACTAAAAGATGAAGGTAGGTAAGCATGTGTCCCGTGGTTGTCAATTTTGGTTTTGGGTATGACTGTTCTGGTGGTAGAAATGAGCTCTTGATCATGATATGTATTATGTATATTTCTTGAGGAATACATTTGTTTTGTTGGATGGTCCCATTATCTCATTCAGTATTATGATTTTACAGGAAAGAGTGCGTCCATACTTATGAGGTGTATGATTTCTTGAAGAATGTAGTCGACAAAGTTCCAGATTTAGGTGCACCTGATGCAAGTCCAGAAGATAAGCTTGGCAAAAGAAGGTAAGGTATCAAATTGTGGTTAATTGAACTCTGATATGAACTTCAGTAACCCCTGAAATGTCATCAGGAAACATGCTGAAGATGAAAGTGAGGAGGAATCGAAGCGGACAAGAAATGTAAGTCTTTGTTATCCATACCTTTCTGTATGGTGTATATTTACACAGCTTACATGCACTTTTTGTGAGCATTTTTTAGTTTGACCATCATGACTTCCATTTTCTCTGATACTCTCCCTGCTGTTCAGTTCATATGTTATTAAATACATGAACATCTTAGTTCTTGTCAGGGTTTTAACTTCGGCCTGCTTTTGCTGACAAAAGTTTTGTAACCATGCAGGAAGCAGCAATCCAAACAAGCAATGGCAGAGGGCGTGGGAGGGGACGAGGGAGAGGCCGCCGTGGTGGGCGTGTAGCAGAGAGGGGGACCGAAAACCATGATTTAGCTCAGGGCCAGTTTAGCAAGCCAGGAGGCCTAAAGGTAGAGATTGGAGATGGTTTGTCTGACACAACTGAAGCCAGGGAGCCAACCCCTTTGAGCAATGCCAGGGTCTCCTTAAGGAACATTGACTTGAACATAGATCTTACTGAGTATGAGGAGGATACAGTAGCGGTGCAGTTCCAGCCGTCGGCTCCTGTGACAGTCGCGGCTGCAGCTCCTGCAGGACCCTCAGTTTCCCCGGCTAAAGAAGAAGTGAAGACCAAGGATTTCCTCGACTGGCAACTGCCTGAGATGAGCAAGATGACCATGGACCCAATCCAGTTTGCACTGTCATCGAACCCTAGGTTAGAAGAGGATGAGGACTATGACAATGAAGAATGATGACCTAGAAGCTAGCTCTGGAACTAGTTTGAGACGCTGATAGGTAGACTTGACTATTGTACATCCTGGTAGTACCAGCTCATCTCTGTAGCAACTCAACTGTATCATATGTGTGCCAGCGGAGGCTGCAGAAGTAGTTTAGGATGTAATGATCGCTCAATAGCCAGTAGCTAGTGCTTTTGTATCAACTGTCTGGACAAGGTTAAAGTTGTAAATCCTGGTCGATCTCCAGCTTAATGCTATAAGTTTCAGACTATTGGTGCTTATGCTTTTTTGTTGGTTATAGATAGAATCGGTCAAAATATGTTCCAACTCGATGAGATGTTTCGTTTCTGGAGTCACATCCAGACTTAATTGCAATATAGAAGTAATTTTTTTTTCTAATGAGTTTCACCCTAAAATTACATTTTTTCAATCAAAATACAACAACAATAACAACAATCAAGCCTTTCAATTCCAAACAAGTTGGGATAGACTAGAGTTAAAACCTATAAGATCTCGAAGCCAAGTCATGGTTCCGGAACGTGGATAGCTAACTACCACGCATCCCTGTCCATGGCTAAATCTTTGTCGATATTCCAAACCTTCAGGTCTCTCTTAACGGTCTCATGTTTAGTTTGGTCATCCGCTATGCACTGGCGCTTCCGGAGGACTCCGTTGGATATGTCCAAACCATCTGAGACGATGGACCAGCTTCTCTTCAATCGGTGCTACCCCAACTCTCTCCCGTATATCGTCATTCCGTACCCGATCCTTTCTTGTGTGGCCACATATCCATCTCAACATGCGCATCGCTGCTATACTTAACTGTTGGATATGTCGTCTCTTCATTGGCCAACACTCCGCGCCATACAACATCGCAGGTCGGATAGCTGTCCTATAAAACGCTTTTGTGGCACTCTCTTGTCACAGAGTACGCCAGAAGGTTGGCGCCAGTTCATCCAACCAACCTTGATTCGGTGGCCCACATCTTCATCGATATCGCCATCCTTCTGCAACATGGACCCCAAATATCGAAAAGTGTCTCTCTCCGGTACCACCTGCCCATCAAGGCTAACCTCTCCCTCCTCGGGCCTAGTAGAACTGAAATTGCACCTCATGTATTCAGTTTTAGTTCTACTAAGCCTAAAACCTTTCGATTCTAGAGTTCGCCTCCACAACTCTAACTTTCTATTAAGCCCCGTTCAGCTATCATCGACTAGCATCACATCATCCGTATACACCATGGGATATCTCCTTGTATATCCCTTGTGACCTCATCCATCACCAAATCAAAAAGATAAGGGCTCAAAGCTGACCCTTGGTGTAGCCCTATTCTAATTGGAAAGTCATCAGTGTCACCATCACTTGTTCGAACACTTGTCACAACATTATCATACATATCCTTGATGAGGGTAATGTACTTTATTGGGATTTTGTGTTTCTCCAAGGCCCACCACATGACATTCCGAGGTATCTTATCATAGGCCTTCTCCAAATCAATGAACGCCATATGAAGGTCCTTCTTTTGCTCTCTGTATCTCTCCATCAGCTGCCGTACCAAGAAGATGACTTCCATGGTAGACCTCCCAGGCATGAAACCAAATTGGTTTTTGGTCACGTTTGTCAACCTTCTTAAGCGGTGCTCAATGACTCTCTCCCATAGCTTCATAGTATGGCTCATCAGCTTGATTTTTCAATCAAAATAAAATGGAATTTTTTTATAGAATGAAAGTATTTATGCTCTTATTAATAGGATTTAAGCTTTAAATTGCCCCACCACCATAGCTGTCCAGAGTTTGGACATCAGCTATTCCCTTCTTCTTCCGGTCCTTTTTAATTGACTCAAACTTAGTACAAAGTTATACTAAATCTGGGTCAATTAAAAGAGATTGGAGAGAGTATTTCTTACGATTAATTGCTCCCTTTATATGTGAACGTCAGCTATTGTTTGTTTTCCAGATGTGACAAGTGAGCTGAAATGGGAAGTTGAACAATTAGGAGCATCTTGCTTTTCTTGGTAGGAATTTTCTACAATGGTTAGTGTGAGTTCTTATTAAACTACTCCATTGCAAGATCATACATGGTCTGATGCATACAATGCTATTTCTATAGGGAGAAGAAATCCACGAAATTCCTAAGAAACAAAAGTACGACATTTGTACAATCATGTATACCAGTTTACTATGGACGACATTTGTACAATCATTTACAACCACAGAACACCTCCTCGAGTTAACATATAAAGTGGTAAATCTCTTAATTAGATCCATTTTTGTACGATTAGGTATCTGATGTTACTTGTATAGTAATATTACTATGTGTTGGTCATAAATATTCATTATAGTTTACAAGTTACTATTTCATAAAAAAATGCAATAATCAACAACTAATAAAAAACCTGACAAATACCAGTGTTTAATGATATCCCAAAATCCAAATACATATGCAGGCGGATGAGTATGATTCATGCTTTTCTTATCTTCCTTTAGCTCACATATTGAGAATTACTGCATCTCCAAAGGTGCCTCCATTGGATTCTGGCAAGAGGTATGGAGCTATATATTGCAAGAGGAATACTTCTGTCTTGTTTGTGCCTTAATCATCATTTAAGAGGTAAAACCTTCTCAACAGGACATTAAGTATCTGATCGAGGATGTGCAAGTGATGAAACCAACAATATTCTGTGGTGTACCTCGCATTTATGATCGTATGTACAAAGGTGTGGTGCAAATCAAGTTCGAATCACATTTTGTGCTTTGCCATGATTTTTGGATCTCATGAACTGAAGGTGTATGAACCAGAAAATTCAGTCTGGAGGGCTGATAGCCAAACAACTTTTTCAGTATGCCTACAAGGCTACAGCTAGTAAGTATTAGTACAAGATTAAATAAACCTGTATTATTTAATAACTTTCATGTTTCTACTACATGCATACTTAACCGATAAATTGTCATCAGCAAACTTGGCAATTTATGAAAGGGTTCAAACAGAATGAAGCGTCGCCATTTTTCGAGAAAATAGTCTTCAGCAAAGTATGTAAAGTCTTTTATATCATCTTTTTTTACCTTTCTTAGCACATATGTGAGATAATTTTATCATTGATGTTAAAGATAAAGGAGTGGCTTGGTGGCTGCATACGCCTCATGCTACACATTGAAGAGTTCATGCGAGTCACAGGCTGCAGCGTCACACACAAGGATATGGTGAGAATGTTAGAATTGTTATGAAAACTCTACACATCATAATCACATTGGAATTTTTTTTCATCCTTGGTACTTTGGTCATGATTACAAAATTTACAATCAAGTGTCCAGATAAATCATAGTTATCTTATCTTAAATTCTTTGCATAGCTCATGCTGGGAAATGTGAAACTGTTAATAGTGTTATTGGTACGCAGGGCTCACTGAGAGTTGTGCAGTGCAGGATGCTTTACATCCGTTGCCAACGTGTTCTCGATGATTGGGACTGTTGGCCCTCCTGTGACGACAATTGAGGTGCGGTTGGAGTCTGTTCCTGAAATGGGTTATAAC